>NC_067286.1:66419476-66458660 GCF_020740795.1 Apus apus
ACACAGGCGCGCGACTCTTCCCGCCCCGCGCTCGCGGCCGCTGCTCCCCCCGCCCCCGCTAGAGACGCCCCCGCGAGACGCCCGCGCGCTTCCCGCCGCAGGGGGCACGCGCCCCGCCCGCCCCGCCCCTCCCCGGGCGGGTCCCCCCCCCGCAGGCGCGCGACCCCCGCTCAGGCGCCCCCCCCCCAACCGTCCGACCCCTCCCCCCCCTCCCGGCGGGGACGGGAGAGAGAAATAAAGAGGGAGGGTAAGAAAGGGGGGGGGGGGCGAGAAAAGGGGCGGGAAAGGGGGGAAGCCGGGGGGGGGGGGGGGGGGGGGCGGGAAGCCGGGAGGGAAGGGGAAGCCGGGCCGGGGGGGGGGGGGGCCGGCAAGACAGACGGAACGGGGGTGCTAAAGCAGGAAAGGGGGCAAGAAAGCAAGGAAGAAAAGATGCAGCCAGAAAGAAAAGATAGTTTGTAGAGAGAAAGGAAGAAAGAAATTCAGAGAGTCCCATCTGATTTTTCAGATTCATTATTTCTGTATCCTCCTTGTGTTCACCATTCTGCTTCCTGCTCCCTGTATCCCTCAGCTTTTCTTGCCAGACTAAGTGGGTTTAGGTAGCTTAAAAGCCAGCAGTAAGTGCTTGTTCTTAAACTCTTGAAGTGTTTCACAGCAGTTAAATGTTTTTGCATTCATATCTGTAGGATTTGACCCATAATATTGTTTTGCATTTGTAGAAAAATGCATTTTAAATACTGTTGATGCTGCTCAGTGTATTTATAATGCCTGCATCGTGGTAGAAGGATGATGAATATTCATTGTCAATGTATTTCTGGAGTTTAGAAACAGGTGTGTTCAGTGGTAACATCACGCTATTGATAGCAAATCAATATTTCAGGGGAGAGCACACTTTTCAGCTTAAGGCCTCATACAACAAGACCACATTAGACTGTCCTCTGATCACACTGAATGTCCTACCTGATCCTGAGAAACCTGTCTGCTTGAATGTAAAATACAACAAAAATGCTTCTTTTCCAGCAGGAGGTACCTTCCCTGGTGAGTATAAGTATATTTTGGTAAGAATGATACTCTGGGAAAGGCAGACTTGAAATTTGAGGGGGTTTTGGTTTTTTTAAGCAGTGATTGGATAAAGTTAGGTGGGTGTTTTTTCTAAGAATTGTTACCTGATCTAATTACAGCGCTAGGGAGAGAAGGTTTTCCGTATCTGTTTTTAATTTTTTGTTGTTTAGAATGTGGGTATTGTGTGTTTGTCCTTTAAGTGTGAGAGGTGCAGGAATTCAGGGAGTTTGTTTGCCTTAATTCTGAATTAAAATAATATTGAAAAAATGTTATCTTTCATTCTCCAGATGTTATGGTTAGTGTCCTTTCTGAAGATGACACCGTTCTTGAAAATATTAATCCAGCACGGATTTCTATGAAGACGTGGGAAATGCAGAGCAGCGGAACTAGGATGCCAGTTGATGTAAGTCATCAAAATGAGTATTCAAAATGGATATTAAAATGAAATGCCAGCATAGGGCGTTGTACTAGAAACTTTCCTTCATTTAACTTGGATCGATACCGTGTTCTAGATCTTAAATAAAAAGTATTTCATATCAATGATATTTGTTTATCAATATCTGTCCTGTTAAAAGTTGTCAGACTGTTCAAATGTCAGGACTATAATGAGGACAAAAATGCTACTGCTCTGCAGAAGCATATAGCAGGGAGATTACTGAAAGTGTCCACCCTGAATTTTGCAAAGAAAAGAGTCTTGAGAATTAAGAATATGAAACTAGAAGCTGTGTTACAGGTGATGATATTGAATTACTGTATGCTATCAGTACTGTAAATCATTGACTTGATAGCGTATTAAAAGTAAGGTACTTTAACTATCAGTATATTGAATAAAAAATTGTGCATCTTTCTTTTCAGGTTACAACATTTAGCTGTAGTAAAGTGAAGGATGACAAGGAAGATGGCTTCTTCTACTTCAGGTACACCATCCGCTTGTCATTTATCTAGTAACATTCCTGAATTCTTCTCAATGTCACATTCAACTGCTACAGAGTTGCAGACTGGACAATGGGAACTGAACTGATTTGATACCTTCTGTAGCTGTGTGTTAATCCTGAGCCATGACCATGGCCCAGTCAGTTTAGTGGTCTCTTCCTGGGTGACCTTCTCAGAGACGATGTCTTAGATGACAGGCAGCAGAACTAGAGGTCATCATAAGGTGGTGCCTGACTGCCACGTTCTTTCTCCACTCCTGGCAGGATCAGTTAAATAACTCTCTTGCTTCCTAGGACCAGACTTTCCTTGTGCTTTTAGAAAGCAGACTTCAGGGTCACCTTCATGCTGCCAATACCACTGCTGCACAGCAGATCCTAGTTCCTGTATCAGAGGAATTAAGACTGCAGCAGCTCAGTTATCTCAGGATTCCAGAAGCATCTGAGTGTTAGCACTTTGGGAGGTGACAGGAAGTTTCCTAACTTGCCTCTCAGCTGTGGCTCTGCTCTCTTTTGAGGTGCATGATAGAGATCAGGAAGCCATGCATCTTATTTATAATCCCAGGAAATCTGTGTTTTCAAGGTCTTGAATGTAGCATTAACTCTTAGACACTTTTTTCCCTAGGGAGCTGAGGCTCAGATTCAGAGTTCTCACCCAGCTTGATATGCAATGCATATGTACCTCCGTTTGTAATTCCCTCTGTCCTGGCCATCCAAGAAAGTACCCCATCTGGGAAGGCAGTTGGTATGACCTTTGCTTATTCAGTCTTTTTAGCTTCTCAGGTGGTGTTCAGCAACGTAATGTAGTTGTATATAAAGGCTTTTTCATGAAAGAGATTACACCTAATTCAAAAAGCTACTTAAGCATGACTTTTTGTATCATTACCAAGATCTTTCTTTACCTTGAAGGCACCAGAGGTTCCAAAGCCTTCTAAGACTGAGTTTGACAGCTTATAGCAAAGTAAGGTTCCAAAATAAGAGTGTGGTTTTGCTTTTAACAGAGCAGAACTTTCTGTGTGGCTAGTCCAAGCTTATGGAATGAACTTCTCCAGAAAGCAAGGATTACTCCAGACTTGGACCAAGTATGAGATGCATTTCTATGACATTGGTCATGCTGAGAAATTCTTAGTTGTAAGGTTAATTAAAACATAAGAACACCCAAAACCATTACCAAAACAAGGCACTCTGCATCATGTATTTGTACCTTCATAGATAAAAACCAAACAATAACAAAACCAGCTAGAATGCACGTGCCAATGTGTAGTCATGCTAATACATGTTTTCCTGTGAAAAGCACTGTGGTGGTCAGTGTGACTTGAATATGGAATTATGAAAATCTCGACATGAGTAGCTGTAGTTTACTAGTTGTCTACAAATGTCCGGAAATGAAATTGCCCACCTTACTGAAAAATGTAGAAGGACAGATGGTAGAGGTTACCCATTAGCAGCCCTTGAAGGAAAGTACATGTTACTCATTGCTGCCAGTGTCTGTGGCATCACTGACTGCAACCTCAAGGTTTCCCTCAAGGTTTCCTGTCCTTGGCACAGTCACAGATGGTTCTCATCTATTTAACACCAGTGGATGCTCTTACGCAGGTCTTTCAACTTTAACAACAAATATGTGTTTTCTTCTTTTTTAAAAGCATATGTCTGGCTAGGTGGTGTTCAGCCACGAGATTTTTGGCAGCAGATTATTTACAACTCAGTTTTTAATGTATTCTGACAAGGCAGAAGCTACTAGCAATCTTAATCTAGATAAAATGCAGAGAAGAAGGTTCAGTTGTTTCTTCTCCAATAGGAGAAATAGGAAAAGTCATGGCCTATTCTAGAAATTATTTTGTTTCTTACAAGTTAAGGATTCCAGGAAATCCTGCATCTTAGTCCTTCCCAGACAAAATAAGAGGAAACAAATTTCTTGATGTTACTGACAAAACAGATAAAAGGCTGTATGTTGAAAACAAGAATTTCATTAATCAGTTCAAGAGTGTCATAAGTCATTATGAGATTTTTATTAGTATAAATTTTCTAAAGAAAATATATTTCCACTGTAGACTTCTCCTGATAAAATTTTTGGCTGCAATATTTTTGAAAGCCATAAAGACTTATCTTTGAAGATTACATATCTGTCTCTTCTTTAAGCTGCAACCACCTCTCTCGTGATTTGGCCAGTTGAGCAGCAATTTCTACATGTTAAAGGTGGAAACAGTATGAGTTTTATTATAAGCATTATTCATTTTATGCATGATACCTTTCCCAAAGTAACAGCACATTTAGATATTACCAATACTAATTTTCTTTCTGCCTACCCTTCTTCATGCTTTTATAATATTTCACGTGTTTGTAAAGAAAGGCAAAGAATTTAGTTTGTCTTTTCAGTAAGCGATTAATAAGAAATATGTTAGTGTTTGGATACATATTGCTGATTCATTTGGGACCTGCTGTCTACTTCCGTGGTAACAGCAGTAACTTTAACTCAGCACTGGGAATAGTTTGGTTTTCCTTCTCCGTGTTTGCGCATTGGATCTTTATTTTTAATGTGTTGCATTTGTTCTCATGCTGAATGAAATACATCCGAGGAGATCTTGCCTGTGGGACAGTGCAGGGAATATTTTTTCTAAGCATGTCTCTCTTAAATAAAAGATATAGCCAAAACCAGTAAGACTCTTTAAACAGGTAAAGTTACAGTTTTAATTCCTAAATGATATTTACTGCTAAATCATTTTATTTTACTTCTCTTTATTAGGGGTATAAAAGGCGTTTCTGGGCCAATACTTAAAGTTGCAGTAATATTGTATAGACATGATGTGCCAGGTAACTTACAACATTTAGTATTTGACAAATGTTTATTTTGTGTGTTACCTCAGGTGTGAACATAAACTTGTGTATCTGTATTTGTTTTATTAGAACCTAGTGCTGGCTGAAAACAGTCCTGGAGGCGATAGCACTGAATATATTATTGTATTTGAGGCAGATCTGCCAGCTTTGAAGAAACCTTTGGAACCATACCGTCTGTCGTTTATGTTTTACAATGGTATGTTTCAGTTACTCTAAAATGCTTGCCTTTCCTTACAGCCAACTATTTTTAGATCCATAGCACTTACTCAGAACTGTGTGATAGCTTAGTAGGTTTTTGCTGATATTTAAACCAACTTGTATGTTACTGTATTTTTCTTCTAAGAATAGGTATTTATTTCTGTAGATTTCAAGAAGCAGCAGCAGATGGCAGCACTTACAAGGGAGAGAGACCCATTCTCTCAGTCCATAGGTGTTTACAGAAATTGGTTTGATACTACTCATCAGCTTGTAACTGAAATTAAATGTAAGTTCAGACATTTATATAATTACATATCCTTGGAATGAAACATTTTTATCCTTTGATAATTTTGAAAAGATAGATGAGGCAGAAAAATTGTATGGAAATAACGAGGCAATTAGAGGGGAGCAGAAGAGAGTATGTCCTTCCATTAGCAGGGAAGCATCTGATTATTTGAATGAGCCTACCTTTAAAGGGTCTTGATTTGAGGTAGAAAATCTCATGTGAGAACTGTCAAAAGGATGAATAAAACATTGATGTGGTGGTCTGATTATTTTCTTCCATGAGCACCTTGTACTCCCAGCTTTGCAATAGATGTGTGAATGTGCAACCATCTGGAAATTGATACCTGCCTACATGTTTCTCACATCTCACTGCTCTCTCCCCAGCAGGTCTCCTTGGCAGTTTGATTTTCCCCTTCTTAAATATGTTATTGCAGAGGTGGTACCACCCCTCCTGATGGACTTGGCTTTAGCCAGAGATGGGTCCCACCTGGAGCCGGGGAAGCTTCCAGCAGTTTCTCACAGGAGCCACCCCTGTAGCATCCCCCGCTCCTATAGCCTGCCCACACAGACCCAACACACCATTTTGCCCATCGAAAAACCATTTGGAAAAACAATTGAGGATGAAAAGAAAAATAATCAGGCTGATCAAAGGACGGGGTCCATTGCTCCCTAAAACTGGAGGAGATGGCAGCTGCCAAAATAGTCTAGACGCTAAGACAAATTACAAGACCTTTGCTGACAAATCCTGATACTGTGTGCTGAAAGAAAGAAGCAGATAGGATCAGCTGTGGGTGGCATAATCCTGAAAAGTTGCAAAAAATACTGGAGGAGGTGTTTAATTACTTTCTAATATTTCCTTACTCTGTTTATTTTACTGGTTTCAGGTCAGGCTAAAGAAGCTGAAACAAGAGAAGCCCACCTGAGGAACAAACTGAAAAAACACCAAATTGAATTACCACAGACAAACACAGTATGGCTTATTTCTCACTGCACTCCATAACATCTTAATATGAAATTGATATCATTATATTACTTTATTGAATCACATGGGTATACGTACAAGCACTTGTTGCTGAAACCCTGGAAATTTGAACCATGAGGACAGTTTGTGGATCAGTGGCAAACTTGCTGTTCTGCTAATGTGACTGTCTCATAAAGAAACTGCTAGAGAAATGAGAAAAACTTCTGTTACATCCTGATCTTGCTAAGGTTACCACTTCTGTTACCTAGTTTTCATAATGGGTTTTTGCAAGCTGATCAACTTGCACTGTATGTATCCTGTCATAAGTAGATCAAAGGAAAACTCTTCAGAGAATTTGGTAATTTCATATGTTACTGCCAAAATTTATGTTAAAGTAATTTTGAAAGATTCAGGGCAGTGTACCACATTGCTAATTTCGCATAAAGATCCAATTATATTTTAAAGAAAGCTTTCAAACTACTAAAATTTCATAAAAATATATTTTAAAAAAAGTAAACAATCCGTGCAGATCAAATAAAAACAAGTGTTGAAGCCATTAATCAGAAATCGTATATTGACATTATTAATTAAATTAATTATTAATGAAATTAAATAATTCTTCAATCACAATACGCAGGGTCCCCTGCTGGCTACATTTTTTCAAGCCTGCACATAGTCCTATGCTAAAATGGTTTCTTTCAATACGTTTGTGGTTGTCTCTTCCAGCTCATTTAAGCTTTCTTCAGCTTTGGCTCTAATCAAGCACTGGAAGCTCTTTGTGAAAAGCTCCCTGAAGTCTTAAAAAAAATAAATACATGAGTAATGCAAAAGTTCATAGTCACAATTGCATAGAGCTGCCCACTGCTGTACTCTGAGATTATATGCAGTGGTCCCCTAGATAATAAGAGTCTGTTTCAGATGATTGAATAATTTGGGTTTTTTTGTTAGGAACTTGATTGCCAACAGGTAAAGTGATTGCTTCTTCAGCTTGGCCCAATGCTATATGCCTGCTAACTGTAATGTTTAATTCTCAGCTTCATTATGTGGATTCTCTTCTAAAACAAAAGATGTTGCATCAAGAAGGATGAATGAAACAGCCAAGGCAAACTTGTGCCCTCCCAAACTATCCAAAAGGCAACCAGGATATTTTAGGCAAGGTGAGTTTTCTCTCAGAGAGCCTTCAAACGTGTTGGTTCTAGGAACTGAAGTGGTAGTGATGAAAATGTAGCCAACCAAGCAGGCAAGTAATTTTTGAGGAATATTAAAAAGAAGACAGCATTCTCCAGCCATCAGATGACCAGCTCTTCTAGCAGAGCCATCAACAGGGGAGGGAATTAAATGTTTTGATTGAAGTTGCAGGATGATTATGATTAGCACGAAAAGGGGAGGTGACCTTGGCTTCTATTATGGCTGTTCTAACTTCTGTCATGCAGATTGCACATTTAGCTCAAACTGAGGATAATGAAGCAGCAAAAGTTACCTCTTGGCATTTGGCAGGTGACGTGGACTGTGTAGTCACACTGACTCCTGAAGCTGCTCTGTCTGGTTTTGATGAAACTCAAGGTCGACAACAAGTGTTACCCCTTGATTCTGTTTACAAGAAGACACCCCCTGCTTGGAACAGGTAGAGAAAAAAAATAAACCTCTGCATTTGTATTGCACACTTCCTCAGCCTGTTGTGGTTTTTTTTGGTCCAATTTGTTTTTTAAACTTTACTCCTACTAAAGACTCTAAGTGTAAAATTTCTGGTTACATAATGCAGCGACAGTAGTGTCCCTAGAAATGCCAGCTGAAGTTGTAGCTTTGTATCTTTTACTGCTTTGCATTGTTTATTTATCATGGTGTTTCTGTTAAAAAGATAATACAATCTGCCATTTTTTTATTCACATACAAGTTTTCTAGGGCAAAAACTTATTTTAAATAATTCTAGCGCTTCAAAGGAAATTCTATCTTTTTAAAAAATCCAATCTTGGAGTACATTCCCTAAAATTATCTGGAGAAATCCATTTTGCTGGCTTGGTTTCCTGGAAGATAAAGGAAAATATAATAATTCTGTGCCTAAAAATAATTTGCTTATGAAAAATCACTGCTAATGTAAGCATGCCTTTCAGAAAAGCTCTGATGTGCAGATGTATTTATAAGGTCCAAAATCTCTATTGTTGCCAAATAGTGTAATAAAACTTGTCCATCAAACTAGTCCTATGTATTTGTTGGATCTATGTCTCATTGCACATCAGTGTTTCACCACAGCATCTTTATTACAACTGGCATTTCAGGTCACGTTGGGATCGTTTAGCACCTAAAGTGGTAGCATTAAGATGCATTCAGTTCAGTTTGACTGTATTGTCAGGAGCAGCAATGAAAGAAGGACAATTTTTTTCTTCCTCTTCTCCTCCCCTTCCCTTAACTAGGCCTTTACCTCACTTAAGAAATGGAAAAATCTTCTTCAGACCTATTGGAAATCCTGTATTTGTGAGGGATCTGATAATATTTCCAGATAACGTAGAGCACTGTCAAATAGGTAAAAAAAATATTAAGAAATTGTTCATCCCTTCTGTCCTGGTTTGAGCCAGCAAAAGAAAAACTGGCTTTATCCTGGCTCAAACCAGGACACCTTCTTTCATTGTAACAAATGAAATGCAGATCACAAATCCCAGTCCATTCGGTGTTGAGACACTTGCCAATACCAGTGCAGGTTCCTCACCAGGTCTGCTGGTACAAAGAGGGAGGCGTCAGCCTTTTTGCAACCAGCAGCTGTGAACATTTCAGCAGTGACCCCTGTCTTCTGCTGGTTGTGTTTTTACTTTCTCCACCATCCGTACCGGAGGGTTTTTCTTTTGTAGGTGCCTGCAGCGCTGTCTGATTCCCAAGACCGCGTCAGCAGGAACTGAAAATCCTGATACTGGTTTTGTATTTTCATCCCGCAGAAGTCGCTGCATTTGTTGGGCTTTTTTCCAGTCCTCTTCCTCTCAAACAGGTGTCACGCACAGACCCCTTTCTCCCCCTTCCCCCCCCTTTTCTCTCCCCCCCCTCTCTCATCTCGCCCCCCCCCTCTGGCCCCCCTCTCCCCGCCTGAGCGGGGGTCGCGCGCCTGCGGGGGGGGACCCGCCCGGGGAGGGGCGGGGCGGGCGGGGCGCGTGCCCCCTGCGGCGGGAAGCGCGCGGGCGTCTCGCGGGGCGGGAAGAGCCGCGCGCGGGAAGATCCCTGAGGGAGCGGTTCCCGGTTCCCGGTTCCCGGTTCCCGGCGCGGGGCGATGGAGCGGCCGGGATGGCGGCACCTGAGCGCGGCGCTCGGCAGGGCCGGGGCCTGTGCCCGCGGGTTCGTGCTGCGCCGCAGCCCCGCGCGCTGCCGTGCGGGAACGAGCGGGTCGGGGGGATTCCTGGCAGGGAGGCGCAGCGCGGCTGCGGGAGCGAGACCCCTGGTGTGGGGCGGGACAGCCCGGGGCTGGTTTGGGTGTTTCAGCTCCTGCGTTCTTAAAGAAGAAAGTCTTGCGTCCGGTCGGCCGGACCCCGGAACATGTGCGGCTGGGTTCGGGTGTAAGTGTTGAGTCTGAATTGCTCAGAGTTTGTTCTGGAAGTGCGACATTGGCAGGGACCTGCCGAGCGTTCCTTCTGCTGTAGCTTTTTGGGTTTAGCTTCCAGGTATAAGTGCAAAAGAAAACTTGCAACTCTGTTCGGTCCTCCTCTAAAACCAAAAATGGCTTCTCCTGCTGCCTGGTTTAGGGCAGATCAAGAGCTGTGTCCTTGTGTGTGTGAGTCCCCTGCTCTGCAGTTACCTGGTAGGGCACTGCAGATAAATTATGAAATTATATAGTTATTTGTAAATTTCCACTAGTTGAATTGAATTGGATACTCACCTGACTACACACCAGCTCAAAATGAGTTGTTTTATGTGCAGTAAACATAGAGATGACGTGAGGTACAATGTAAATTTTCTAAATGACCAAGGAAATAATTCATAGGCCAGAAAAGGAAACAGTACAGAGACCATTTAGGTCTGTTTTTCTGTTGTTTGATGTCAGACCTAGTATTTTAACATTGTTCTGTGTTTTCAGCAGTGGTTTAAATGTATTTTTGCTGCTGTTAACAACAATACTCTTACTTCATTCCCTACCCTTCACATTTTAGGAGAAACAGATACAAGGTTCTCCTTCTGTGCTGCAGCAACTCTTGCACTTCTGGTAAGTCCTAAATCATCATTTGGGCAACTACAGAATCTTGGTGCTGCTGAAGTTCCTGTAGTTAATGAGCACAGCAAAGTGTAAAGTTGCACTGGTTTCTTTTCTGACTTGCAGGGAAGGCTGGATGCTATTGATGTGGGGAAGGCAGTAGAATTTGTTCTGTCCTGTATGAACTTTGATGGAGGATTTGGCTGCAGACCAGGCTCTGAATCACATGTGGGACAGGTGAGCTTTTCTTTACATGGAAATGTTTCAAATCGGCAAGCATCACCACCTGCCTGTAGAAGATTCTTTACAACAAGTATCAGTGATGTCAATTGATGCACCTTTCTTCTTTCACAAATGCCTTGTTCTAGTACCTTGTATAAATACGTGAACAAATAGGTAAATACATTGAGAAGATGAGCAGAGACTCAAGAAATTATAGTCTGGGGTGGGGGAAGACAATAAAGCAACAGCTCTTAGGACTATATTTCAGTCTTCACGTGGTGAAGCTGGAATAGTTAGCCTGAGGATTTTCAGGGAATTTGAAATGGATGTTAATGGAGACTGGACCAGACCTGCACTGTCTGCTGCAAATCATAATAGAACACAAAGCTCAGTTGTGTCATATATTTATCAGCTGATGAACTGGCATAAAAATGAGCTGTGAACCTTCTCAAGGGGAGTCTTGTTAATTTTTTGAGGAAGGTCTGTTTTAAGGTGAGATGCCTAACTCAGGCATGGGAACATGTATCATGTTTTGTTGTAGGCACTAAAGAGAGTTTTACAAGTGACAGGGAATTCTGAAAAATGCTCAGTAAAACCTTGTTGCAGTTACACAACTGCACTTGCTTCTCAACAAATGAACATATCTCTGAAGGAAGAGAATCTCAATTACTTGTTTCAGCAGAAAATTTACATTAAACCTACCTTTCCTTTTTTTTTTTTTTTTTTTTTTTTTTCCCCATGAAAGGGATTATGGCACTTAACCTGAATTTTTTCATAGAAATCCACTTGCAAGAAAATATTTTAATGCTGTTGCAATTAGCCTGTTTATCTTGCACAATTCTGGTGAACAATGCCATAGCCAGTATTCACCTCAGCACATGAAAATACCAGAGGTATTTTGCTGGGAAAAAGTGTTGGGTATTTTCCTCACCCCACACCACCCCCTTTTTAAAATTGGGAAAAAACAATTAAACCTAGTACATGTACCTTATCTAGCAAATGTAATCTACAGTAGTATTGGCCAGGAGGTCCTAATGTCTGGACTATGTTCAAGGAAGTCAGATCAAGTAGCTGAACACACTCCTTGCAGCTGGAATTTCATCTGTTATGCATATTGACATGCTCCTTAAGATGCTGTAAAGGGCAGCTCCATCACCTGCACAGTAGTTCAAAAGTTTCCTGGGAATATCCCATTGATTTTGCAGTGTTCTTGGGTAGGCATGTCCCTGCTGATGGGTGCTGTTGTTGCATAGGTAACTATCAGGGTTCAGCTGTTTCTGCTGGAGAATTCCTTTGTTCTTCAGTTTGCTGTCCACGAGCCTGAGGGTAAGAGGCACATGCAGCAACAATCCGTAGGCTGATGCAGAATTTTCATAAAGGCCCTATTCAGCCTGCAGAAATCAGTTTGTGTTCTCTGGCTTCAGAGTCTGTGTTGTTAAAATAAAACTGTGGTTCTGCTTGAGCTTTTAGGTTATTCGCTAGTCTGGTGAGTAATCTCTGCTTTATGCAGCACCAGCATTAATAAAACATCTTACTTAGTGGTTTTGTCATAGTTACACATGCCTGAAAATGTGACTTGTAGCATCTTTACAGTATTCCAAGAATAAAGACTAGCTTTAATTAAGAGAATAAGTAGATTTGACTCAGTATAAACAGGTGTCAAGTCTATTTACTAAAATGTATGTTGTATAATGTAGAATTTTTTTGATCACAAATGCTTTTAAAACTTATTCTGGTCCTAACACGTGTAAGTACACGTGGAACCTGGCAGCTACAGAAATACTTCTGTAATACCTGGTACTTAAGAACAAAGTCTATACCAAGCCTCAATCAAAAGGTTATTGATGTTTGGACCTGTTGCACTTCTTCATCTTCCAGAGCACCACTAATTTTGCAGCTGCAAGCCCAGGAAGCTGCCATCTGCTCAAAGTAAGTCCTTCTCCCATCGTAGCCATGGAATGTAGTTTTGGAGATTATCTCTTTCTTCAACAAGAAGCATGTTTCTATGTTTAAATGACAGAGGATAGATACCTCTGTTTTTTTTTTTTTCTTTCATTTATGTTTATATAATCTGTATCTATAGATAATCTGTATCTATAGATAATCTGTATCTATAGATAGAGATACATTTGACTCATTTGTTAGCAGAAAATTTGATCTTTATTTACAAGACTGGAACTGCAATTTTAAGATAAAAGGATTCTGTAATTAATTATCACTGGTTTGTTTTTGTGGCAACGTATTTTAGAATATGCGTGTTTATTTAATTATTTTGAAATGTTTTTTGTTCAGGTTATTACTAAACTCAGGATTTTAACACCACTAGAAACAGTAATGTCGAACACTGCTTGTGATGCAGGGAGCACAACAAAATTATTCAGTCTGATTACAGAACACTTTAAGGTAGGCTCTTAAATGTTATTCCATATTTTACAGTTTTTGTTCATCACTTTTATCTGGTTGAGAGTTTTTCCCAACTTCTAGAACCTTAAATGCAGTCAGATTTTTTCTGTGATTCTCGGGCCTAATGTTACCATTGTAAAGAGTAATCTAAATGAAGTTCCGATGCTGCGAGTTCTAATCTTGACAGTTACAGAGATAAGGATGATACTGATTAAAGCTGAAAGTTTTGGATTTGTGGCATTGAATTTGAGCAATAGTGAACCTAGGAAAGATTCAGAGATAAAATAATCAAGCATTTTCATTTGCCCCTTCTTTGTTCTTTCAACCTGCTAGAAAGATGGGGCTAATGTATTGCAGAATTGGAGCACTGCAAAAAAGAGCATTGCCAGAGTAGTAGAGGTTGAGGTGAATTAGTATGTGTCATTTATGAGTATCAAAGCCTCAGAACTTTTACAAAACTGTATTGGTGTCTATTGGACTTGCTTTCATGTCTACACTGCTGGTAGCTTCTTCACGTGTCCGCTTCTGCTTCCTGACCTGTATCCTCTCTTTCTTGCATAGGTGACTTGGGCATCACACGCATTCAGTGGCATTGACCTGCGTATCTTCATTCCCTGTTGACCATGGAAAGCTTGATAATCATCCCTTTGGCTTAAGCCTTGGCAAAGGAAAACTACAGCTTGAATGTGAGGTAGCTCAATGCTAGCATGAAAATCAAGTCTTCCAAGAAGTCATTAATTTTAACCAACATTTAGGTTAGTAGCTAGTTCTTGAGAGGAAAAGCAATATCCAAGAAAAAGCCTCTGTTAATTTGTTCAGAGCAGTAGTATGGGACTTTTATATAAGTACTCACTACCAGAGGGAAGGAAAGATGAGTGACAGAAGTGTGGCTTGTGCTAATAAGCTAGAATGAATGCTTCCACAAAGAGAGATTGCTGGATCAGTTGATAGATTCTTGGAAATGTGTGTCACTAGAATAATAAAGAAGTCAGTCTGATTAAAAATCCTCTAACTTTTTGAAAAATTGCTCTTCCTTGCATCTTCACAGAATGTGGCTTTTACAACTGTCCAAAGAAAATACTTCAATGAAACAAAAGGTTTGGAATACATAGAGCAATTGTGTGCATCTGAATTCAGCACCGTTTTCATGGAGAGTCAATCAAAGTGTGTTTAACTAAGGAGAAGACACCGTGTCCAGGTAAGTTTTTAACAGCTTTTTTACATTGTTAGTACCCAAGTCTGGGGCTTGTTGGGGAAGTTAGAATATCATAACAGAGCTATTATTTTATTTTGGTCTCCAGTGTCAGTGTTTCTGATATTTCTAGAAATTTAAATAGAAGCCTGTTATTTATTTAGTTTAGTTTTCAGAGGTTTCCTCTTTCTCCTTTTTACTCCCTCCTTGACAGTACACCTTAACAGCTGTAGTTGCCTTTCTGGCCTCAGGAAATGTTGTCCTTGTACCAACCATTTTAAATAGTGATACTTGGTGACCTGAGTCTTCATTTCAAGCCACACGTAACTACTGAAATATGTGTGTTCACAATACGATCTGTGTAGTGTGGGGTGTGAAGTGTAGAGATACTCAAACATTTATCAATATTTACATGCGTAAATGTGCACTATATGTGAGTTGGTGAATATTTAAAACATGATGCTTTGGCAGTGCTGTCAGCCTCAGTAGTTGTAAAGCAGAAGTGTGCATGTGATTTCTTTAGTGCACTGCTTGGCCTTGTGGGATTTAAATAGCATGCTCATTAAAGATTGTTTCTTTCCAAGGTACTGCTGTCTTGCAGCTGCTGCAGCTTTGCTAAAATATGTTGAATTTATTCAAAATTCAGTTTATGCTCCTGAATCACTCCAGGTGTGTTTTCAGGGGAGGGAGAAAACTGCTATGATAGATTCGTCATCGGCACAAAACCTCGATCTAGTCATTAATAACAGAGGTTCTCGGTAAGAATAGCAAGTTTACAAATTACAATTTTATGAAGTCATGTTTCACCGAGTTCCCTTGATGCTTGTGTCAAAGAGCTGACCATTTATATTTATTTCTGTATTGCAGAACTTGCATACCATTCAGAGCTATAAAAAACCCACCTATTTGAACAGAGAAATGCATTGCAACTCAGCACAAAATGTCTAGCACAGGAAATCCTAGAAGTGAATTGCAGGAAGAAATAATACATAGTAATCTTTACATTGATGTCTATATTTGATACAAATTTAGAAATTACATTGATGCAAAATTTCACATGATATGAAATGGAAGAGGTAACATTTCTGTAAGAAGCTGCGTATATTGGGTTAAAATGCCTGTGTTTTTATTAATTTTACACAGGATAAACATGGACTTGGAAGACTGTTTTGTTTTCCTTTAGCTCTAAGGGATAGTGGCAGACAAAGTAATTTCTCTACTGATGGTCACATGCAATGAGGTACTTGATTGCATAGAAGTGCTCCAGAGGGAGAACAATGCTTGGAGCACCCAGAGTTTCTTGCCTTCTAAGCAGCAGAAGCTGCATGACTTGCCTGCTCAAGCCTGTTACACTTTTGGTTAGAAAATCTTGGCACTTGCACTTTGCTGCCTGCCAGGTTCTGATCTCCACCTCTGTTCAGAAGGCCACTTGTCACCCTGATATAAAAAGGGGAGCCTGGCGATTCCTTCTTCTCCACGTATGACTTTTAAAAAGCTTTCCACTTGGAGAGATGTCATAGAACCTTAAAATGGCTTGGATTGGAAGCGAGCCTTAAAGTCATCTCGTTCCAACCTCCCTGCCATGGGCAAGGACACCTTTGACTAGATCAGTCATCTTCCACCTGCTGCTTCTGCCCTTTCCCTGTTCCTTCCTTCTTCCTTTCTTTTTTTTTTTTTTTCCTCTTTTTTTTTTTTTAATTTTTGAGAGGAACAGAGAGTACACAGTTAGATCTCTTCCTCAGAAGTGGGAGATAACTGTAGTTTCTTTCTGTTCATCTGTCATGCTGTGTCCTCAGTTCCTTCTTGTTTGCTCTGGTGCTTCACATGGAACTGCAGGAGCCAGCCACTCTTAAGACTGGTACCACCAATGCAATATTTCTCTGAAAGCTGCTCCCAATTCCACAGGTGGTTTTGAGAGGAAGGAGGTCACAGGAGCAACTGAGCAACAGTAAACTGCTTTAAGATTCTTTTAGCAGTATTGCTGCAGAATTTTTATTGCCCCAGTGGCAAGTTTGAATCAGGCCATACACAGCAATTTCCATCTTACCCCAAAAGCCTGCTTGTGTATCTTTGTGTCAGCTATTAACAGGCAAAAGTCAATAGTACAGGCACACACTAGAAACACCTAAATCAAGTTCTGTGCCAGTATTAATTCTGGAGTGGCTTGTCTCTTCATTTACTGTACAGGGAAATGAGCCCTCAGTTGCTTAAAGGTAGGCAGCATGGACACTATCCCAAATGTAGAGTTCCCCCTAAATGTTGTCATGAGTTGCATTTTGTGGTAAATATGTCCTTAATTAAACTGGTTTTGAATTTGCCCACCTTTCTTTGACTACTGCTTTGTTCTTTTAAAGCATGGTATTTCAGCAGTGTTTGTATTATCTGTCTTTATGCTGTTAGTTGCTTGTATTTGTATCGGATGTCTTCCTGTTCTGTTTTCAGTCAGTATGTTTATATGGCCCCAGTGTTTTTATTTGCCTTCTTTCAAGCCAACAGCATTGAAGGTTTCAGGTATTTAGAACTATTTAGGTATGTACTGGATGTAAATATTATAGACTGTTTTTTTTTTAAACAGATACAGTCAACCCTCAAGTGTGAGACACTGGGATGTGTAACATGTAAAAGCCCTGAACATGCAAATAATTGTAAGTTATAAGCCTGTTATTTGGCTCCTGTGTTGCATGTAAGCCAGGTCTTTTTAAAAAAATAAAGCTCATTATCTTTTGGGCTTCTAACTATTTTAGTTGATTTTCAGAAATATACTTAAAATGTTCTGATTAGTATTTGATCTCAGATTATAATTTGTCTCCTTTTGTACGGTTAGTTAGTTTTTAATTAGTTCAGTTGAGAGAAAAAAAATGTGAACTGCACCACTGCAGTAGGAATGTAATACTACTACAAAAAATACTGAAAAAAAAGAGCACACATGTGTTTATATACTTCAGAAAATGATGTAATGAAGGCTAATATTAAGTTCAATTAAGTTACCTGAATTCCTGAAGTGCTGTAGTTCATATGATACACATGACAAAGAGGGATGTGCTAAGCATCCCACAAGCATTCCTGTTCCCTGAAAATGCCACTTGACATTTACCATCTTTATTTTTCTGAGTGGATTTGTCCCTCCCACAAGTGTCACCCACAAGTGGGTTTTGTTTTCAAAGGAACAGTCACTTGCTTTTTTGTGTCCTGAATTACACTAAAACTCCAGGAGGAGGTCAAAGACTTAGATCCAATATCCTGGAGCCACTGGTTGATGCTGAAACAATTAACATGAGATTGGACTGTGTTCAGGAATTACTCCAGGATGAGGAGCTCTTTTTTGGTCTTCAAACAGGTAATAGTTTATGTTTAATACATAGTATTCAATACATACTATTTCTTTTTAAACATCCTTTCTAAGCTATGAAAGTATGCAGTAGGACTCAGTATGTTTGAAAAGCATTAGTTTAATGATTTTTTAGGTGACAGTTATATAGTGGACACAATTTTTTTGAAGTCTTCTTTATTATGATAGTGATATTTTTCTCAGGTGTTTTGCTAAGATAAGTTAATTTCTCTGATAAATTGCATAGAAGTAAGTGAGCTAATAGCTTCTGTGAAGAATTTGAGTTTGTCTCTTCACTACCATGGCTAGATGCACTGTTGGAAGGGCACGTAATGTACTCAATAAAAGCAGGTGAAAGAACTACTGATGCAATACTTGTTGTGTATGCATACTTTTTCTATTGCTTCAAAGAACATAGTGGTCCACATCAATGTAAAAAAAAATACAGTTCTGGGCTATGAGTTAGTCCACCTGAAGTTAGGTCACGTAATCTTAATCTCTGTCACAACAGAAACACTGTCCAATCTAACAAAAAGAATATTGCTGAATTTACATGTGTCCACCTGTGCAGTGATCACTACGTGCTTAGCTATAGCAAGCATAGTTATGACAAAGTCATTTGATAGCAGCTGTTTTTAACCTGTTTTCTGTGAAGAAAGAACAAAAGAAAAGGATGAGCACAAGTATCACTAATCAATTGTGTGCATTTCAAAAACAGATTTTATTACAATTTAAGTTCAGTTTCTGATCTGTTTACTTCTGCTTTACAGTTATCTCAAAATTCCTGGACACAGAACAACTACTTTCAGTTTTGGTACAAATTCCAAAGCAGGATACAGTACGTTTTGAAATAGACCTGGCTGTAACATGCAGCATAGAAATGTAGATGATAGGACTCGACAAAGACTGCACCTTAAAAAGACATGGAATCATGTTATTGTAGATTAAGAGTATAGCTCAGCAGAGAACCTTACATCTGAAGCACACAGACATATCTGGGTTTTGAATAGTGTCCTCAACTTGACCCCTTCCTCTCTGTTAATCTTTGAACGCAAGGAATAAGTAACATGTGGAAGTACTGATTACTCTTAAGTTTTCTCAGGGTCTTATCTTATGAATTAAAAGGGGCCCCTGCTCTTACGTGTTGCCTTAAATAGCACATCTTATGAGGCAGACCAAAATGAAATGCAGACTCCAGTGGGACTGTAATAAATGCAGCTAAGTCTCTTTAAGGATATATCCCAAAAGCTGCATGTTAATTGCTCACATCTTTCCTTGAAGAGATCTGGAAAATTAATGAAAGATCAGCTGTATGACTGGAACTGTCAGACTGGATGCCTGTATGTATACATAGGACCATATACACAATTAAATCACTTCTAATTGCAGTCTTTTCAGTCTGAACTGGCTGCAATATAGCAGAGCTTACTACTCATACAACAACATGCTCATTCAAGTGCTAATTCAGTTGCCTTTATCCAATGCTAGATTAACCCATTCAGCCTGTTCCACGCTGACTCTCCATCAAAATTTTCTCTGCAAGATGTTCCACCAGTGCATAGATGGGGTGCTGCTATGAAAAGCCCACATGTTCAGTGACTAGAAGTGTGAGTGGTCTGTTCAACATGAGCACCTACTGATGGGCATAATGTCACAGTAGGCAGTGGAAAATTCAGGAAAACATTTTTTATACAGGCATACATCGAGTTGTCAAACTGATCTTATAAAGTATTTTAGCAATTTAGCAAGTATAAACCTGTTGCAGATAACAGTATGAGTTTTACTTGTTTCTAATTCTTTTAAGCAGGCAGACATGCAAACACCTCCAATATTTGTAAGATTTTTCAACAGGTTAAAACTGTTGAATCAAAAATAACTAATTTAATCTACGTGAAACATACTTTGGAACTTGTGGAGCCTCTAAAAGTAAGCTGTCTTTGTTTTAGTATTATCTTTAATGAAGTACAGATTGTTTTGTCCTTATTTTTATACAGTGCAGTTTATTAAATTTCAAATAATATAGCATAGAATATCTCAAGTTATAAGGTAAGTAAGGATCAATGAGTGAAAAAAAAATTCCTTTGTATCTTGCAGAATACAAAAACTCTTGTTATGCTTTTGAGTCTAATACTCAAGAACTGGATTCCTACCATTCCCTGAATTACTTGTTTTATAACAAACATGTAACTGAAACTCCCGCTCGCTCGGATTCCATAAGCTGCTTATACATCTGCTGATGAGCCTCAGTGAATCTAAGAACTCTCAGTCTTTTAAAAAGGCTACAAGGAGAAGCAACTGTTCATGCCCATGTTTTATTCCACAGGCTGCTTTAAGAAGCTGCAACACACACGGCTGCTGAAGGCTTATTACAGTTCTCTTGAAGATACAAGGTATTTGTCACTTTATCTGGTACAGTGGAAATTCTCACCTTTCTTAAGAATGTAAGATCTTAGCTGTTACATCTTTGTGTCCTTGTAGTTACAGGTATAGCTCAGTTCTTTTGCCTGAAAGTTTAATTCTCAAAAAATGCTAATTTTCAACAAACCAAGGGAAGAAGGCAAACCAGAAAGTTAGCGGTGAGACTGCAATTGCTGATGAACTGCACTCCATTAGAAATAGTTCTGAGAAGACAGCTGTAGTGGTTTCCTTGAGTCCCCATAATAATGCAAAAATCAACTGTTGTCTGTATATTTTAGAAATAATTTAGATCTCCCAAGATTTTGATTATATCTCTGGTCAGATTTTGATGTAGTTGTGCTTCGTTCTGAGGCAAAAACAGATGTGAAATTCAGTGTTTTAAGAGTAGACAATTTGCTTCATTTATTTGTAGTACTCTTGTTTGTAATCTTGGGGTGATCGTGCAAATAAAACGGTGAAGTATTATGTAGCTAATTAGTGATACAACTAATATTGCAGATTCAGAATTATCCTTGAAAAGATCACAGCGGTGATTAATGACGATACCCGGTACACAAAAGGGTGTCTGAGGACCCAGAAGTGCTATGCTGTTAAGCCAAACATCAGTTGAGTTCCTTGACATTGCTCATAGAACATACACAGAAATTGTTGATGACATAGCAGGTGTGGTGTTTTTTTTGTTTGTTTGTTTGTTGGTTTTTTTTGTTTTGTTTTTGTGTGTGTGTGTGTTTTTTGGGGTTTTTTTTGTTTTTTTAACCAGAACTCCCGGTCCATCATTAGCATCTCAACACATGGATTCCTGGAAGATGCCTGCAATATCGACATTATCAGACTCGTAACTGCCCCATACATGGTCTTTCCCCAAACCCAAGTTTACTGCACAGCCAGATTTATCAGGAAAACACAGATAAGTTGACTTGCAGCCTGAGTGCACCCCAGGGGGGGTTGTTCTGAGAGGCCTGAAAGAATTCGGGCAAGGTGTGGCTGTCTCACTACTAAAAAATACCTTTGTTTTACTTCTAGGAGAGAAATCTCAACATAGAATCACAAGTAGGTGATAAGGGCAGCAAGAGCTCTTTTTTTGAGGACAGCCCAACAATGCTCTCAGAAATTACAGATGCAGGAGCCCCTGGCAAATGGTTTAAATGACAAAGAGGATACATCAAGAAATCTTCAACTGTTCTTTTCTTTCTTAGAAGGACTAACAGCTCTCCAAGTATTTCAAGTCCTTTGGTCAGATCAATCAGGCCCGCAGGGAGAACCTATTGAGGCTGCTGGGTTCTTCAGTGTCCTAAACCGGGAGCGTAAACACTGCAGAAATCTGCACTTCCAGTGTTCCCTTTTTCAGGGACAGAGAAAAGGACATGTCTGGTCATCAGTGCATGAGGTGAACAGCTGGACCCTCTGGTTCCAGTCACCAACAGCCAGTTGTGTTTTCTCCTCACTTGTGGAAACTAAAAAAGTGAAACCAAGCTGGGTTTTTGTTGTGGTGGTGGTGTTAATTTGGTTTATTGAATTGTTTGTTCGTTTGTGGTTTTTTTAATGCACATCAGCTATGGCTCACTCTGATGATATTTAGTTGGCAAAGTTTTCACTGAAATCCAAAAAAAGTCAAATAATACAAGGAAGTCTGCAAATACAGATCCATTGCCTTACTCCAGGGAGGTTCTTTTCCTGTTTTGCAGAAATGTTTTCCTATAGATGTTCCTGACCTGTCTTGGGGGCACTGGACAAGGAGATTGGACCTGTCACATCTCAGGGGTATTTCATTTTACCCGAGCTGATGGCAGATCCTGTGTCCCCGAGTGTTTCACCCAGGACCTACAGAAATCCACTTGTTGCTTCTGGGGGAGGATGGGGGGAACCGGTGGGGAGCCAGGACTTCCATCTGAGCTTTAACCCCCACAGAGCCAGTGCCCAGAGCTGCTGTGATAAAGGAGGTTTGCAAGGCAAAGGTCTGTCCACAGATAACGTCATGTAAATGCTTCCCTTGGCAGTGGAGGGCAATTCCATCAGCAGACACTGACGCCAGAGCACTTGGAACTCTCCTTTCCTCTCCAATATAAAAATCAGAAGGGGGAATCTGTGCTGGAGCAGTTTGGGAAGGAGTGCAGCCCATTGGAAGGAGCCACGCCGGAGCAGTTTGCGAAAGGCTGTATTCCTGGGGAACAGATGCATGCTGGAGAAAGGGAAGAGCACGAACAGGAAGGAGCAGCAGAGGCAAAGTGTTCCGAACTGATCCCCATCCCCGTTCCCCAGCCCTGTGTGCCACTCAGTGGGGGAGGACATAGAGGGATGGGTAATGATGGAGTGAAGTGGAGCCTGGGAAGCAGGTGGGGGTGGTGGTTTAGATGTGTCTCTTTTAACCATCCCAAATCTATTTGACTTGGCAATCAATTAAGTTGTCACCTGGTATTACTTTGGGTTTTTTTCAGTGCTTGTTCCTGACAGCAAATGCTGATGACGTTCCACCAAGCACGGGATGTGGGGTAGGATCTGCTGGAGGGGTGGCTGGTGCCACCAGGGCCCTGAGCTGTGGCTGCACAAGTGCTGGCAGGAGGCAGCAGGTGCCAGGGGAGGAGGACTTGGCCATGGGCAGTGGCTGCTGCCACACTGCCAGGTCCTGTTGCCAAAACCTCTGCAGGCTCATCACGTTCTGTAACGTGTTTTTTCTCTTGAAACTTTTTTTCTATCCAAATAAAATCACTGATGTTGCCCCCCGGCCTCCTCAGAGATACATACAAGGTCATAGCCATAGAGGGGAAATAGTCTGTCCCTTGAGCCTTTCTGGGGAAGCAGCAGGTGCAAAAGACATTTTCATGCAACACAGTTAGATTCAGGAGCTTATTTCCAGGATGTTATAGAGGAGTATCAATAGATTCCAAAAGAGACTTAAAGTCATGGACACGTTCCAGCTTGCATTTCAAATGGTCTCTTCTGTCCATACAGCAAGGATGAAATAGAATCATAGAATCATAGAATCCTAGGGGTTGGAAGGGACCTCGAAAGATCATCTAGTCCAACCCCCCTGCCAGAGCAGGGTCACCTAGAGTACATCACACAGGAAGGCATCCAGGCGGGTTTTGAATGTCTCCAGCGAAGGAGACTCCACAACCTCTCTGGGCAGCCTGTTCCAGTGCTCTGTCACTCTTACAGTAAAAAAATTTTTCCTGATATTCATCTTAAACCTCCTATGCTCCAACTTGTATCCATTACCCCTTGTCCTATCACTGGTCTTCACTGAAAAAAACTTAACTCCATCGTCTTGACACTCACCCTTTACATATTTGTAAACATTGATGAGGTCCCCCCTCAGTCTCCTTTTCTCCAAACTAAAGAGACCCAGCTCCCTCAGCCTTTCCTCATAAGGGAGATGTTCCACTCCCTTAATCCTTGTGGCTCTGCGCTGGACTCTTTCAAGCACTTCCCTGTCCTTCTTGAACTGAGGGGCCCAGAACTGGACACAATATTCCAGATGTGGCCTCACCAATGCAGAATAGAGGGGGAGGAGAACCTCTCTTGACCTACTAACCACACCCTTTCTAATACACCCCAGGATGCCATTGGCCTTCTTAGCCACAAGGGCACACTGCTGACTCATGGTCATCCTCCTGTCTACCATGACCCCCAGGTCCCTTTCACCTACACTGCTCTCCAGCAGGTCAGCCCCCAACCTGTACTGGTGCATGGCGTTTTTCTTCCCCAAATGCAAAATACTTTGATAGTTGTGTGTCATGATCCTAAGCAGGCAGATCTGAAGCCTTTCTGAAGTGTTTAGGTAAGAGCTTCAAATCTAGAGACTTCAGTAGTACACAGAAATCACCCATCCTTACCCAGAGCACCAGAAAAGGATCTGTGAGGGTTTGTCTCAAAGCTTCATCCCATCTGTCTCTGGCAAGAGCTCAAGTTAATGCCTTAACAGAAGTTAAGAAAGTGTGGGAACACAGGCCTCTTCTGAGTACTTTCCCAGCTTCCAACAATTTTTACAGCACAGGGAGCTCCTGAGCCAGGTTTGGTTTAAATAAATGCATTTTATTTAAATGATATAAAATCAATGGTAAAATTAAACCACCTAGACCGATTAGGTGGGCTGCTGTTACACCAGCCTCTGACAGGTGACTTCTCCATCCAAAGGCAACTCCCAGTGAGGGCTGTGAGCACCCAGAGGTGCCTCTGGGTGTAGTGGCTGAACAGCCGGTTTTAGAAACCCTGGTGGTTTCACAACAAACATGTTTATCCCTCTCTACAACTCCTCCATGCGCACACGTTTGCAACAAGCAGCAGGCCCTGTTCAGTGCAGGGCAGATCTGGAAAACAGCCAGCTCTGAACTGCCTGATTATTTTCCCGTTTCCCTTTATACACTGCAACTCCAAATAGTGATACAGATTTCTTCACTCTCTAGTGCTTTCTATTTCTGAAGATGCCCAGTAACTTGGCAGCTGCTCCCAAAGGGCACAGCAAGGTCCTGCTGCAGGGTTTTCACACTGCTAAGAGGCAGTAAAGGAACCAGAAGTGAACCGTGTTTCCCCTGGTGTCTTGGAAAGGGTGTCACAAACTTACTGACAGTTTCATTCACAATTTATTTAAGAACATGACTCCAGGATGCAAACAGAATCATGATGCCAGTCAGTATCTGGAAGATGACTTGGAGTCAGGCAAGAACTCTTTCGGTGATCTAATTCTTTTTGACCCTTACAGCGATCATCTTCAGAATGTTATGAAACACTGGAACTCTCGAGTTTTTACTCCAGGCTTGGGCTGCCCTCGGCGGGCAGGGGGCTGTGCACTGCAGGCACAGCTGCGGGCAGGGGCGGCTGCCGACACCCGTCCCGCAGGGAAGCGCTGGGAAAAGCAGCTCCCAGAGCACGGAGCGGTGCAGGGGCTGGGTCTGTTCCAGATTGCAGAAGGCACCTGAACGAAATGCAGTTAATTTCAGCTGCCGCTCCCCAGGGGTCGGCACGGCCGGGCCGGGGGTCCCGGCTGCCCCCGCACACCCCGCGGCCGGGGGGCTCCGGGAGGGGCTGCTCGGGGAGAGACCCCCCCCCCAGCAGCACAGCCAGACAAACCAGCACCTCCCTGGCGCCATCGGCCCAGCCCGGGGGGGAGAAAACAATGAGCGATCAAACCAACGAGCCCCTCGGGACTTTGGGGCAGCCGGTTCCCGGGCACCGAGCGCTGCAAACGAGCCCTTTGCTGAGGGCTCTGCAAGACCCCGCAGAGCTCCCGGCGCGGGGGTTAAACGGCAGCTCGCGTTTCTCTGCAGCCCGGCTGACATCAGGCTGCACTTTTTGAGGCACTTCGTGAGGATCGTGTACAGGATGGCCAGGTTTTGTTTTGTGCACACTTGATCAAACGTCGCAGAACCTATGAAGCAGGTTCTGACCCTTTTCCTGCTGATGGCAATAAACCTATCAGGAAACCTCGGCGAGCTCTTTTTCTGCAGCTACACTCACCTAATGAGGTAATCCTGGCGGGGTAAAACAAAAGGCACTGCAGATGCCTAGGTTTATTCTCAGAAATAGGGTGTTGCCTTTGAGCTGAAACCTGCAAACAGGAACGGCTGCGGGGGGCGAGGCTGTGAGAATAGGTGACAAGCGGGGTACGACTGCCTTTGGACCTCAAGCGAAGCGCTGGAGGGTTCTTTCTGCCACCGGACTTTACGGATTGTACTTTGGCGACCCAGACGGGACCGCGCTCCTGCACCTCGAGGGATCCGTGGAATCGCAGCATCTCCAGCCGGCAGCGAGGGATTTTCGGGAAGAATCTCTGACCCCTGAACCGAAGAGCTCGGAGCAAGTTCCCTGGTAAGGCGAAGGTGCTCTTTTGGGGTTTGGTTCGGGGCTCGAGTCCCCTGTTCCGTTTGGGTTCGAACTGTATGTCACACCGTATGTTACGGCCCCTTTCATTCAGGACGCTTTAAAGCCTTTCCTGTACCCTTGTTTTTAAGCTGATGAAGCACCTGGTGAGGAAATCTGGTTTCAAGCTCTGGATGTCTAACATTGCAGCTGGCGACATAAACTGCTTCAAGAGTCAAAGCCTTTAAATGCAGCCATGACAATTAGGGATTTCAGGTTTTCGTTCAGAAACCCGCGTGCTACTTGCACCCCTTCAAAATCCTTTTCCAAAAAGGTCAAAGCTGATGTTCTAAAAGCACGTGCAGATCAATGTTTGATTCATGCCCTATTCGTGTAACAGCTGTGTTGCCATAGCTAGGAAGATAACATTTTTTGCATAGACATCTGACTGTACATGCCCCGGGCAGCAGCTCTTGTGTGGCTGAGCTGTCTGGAAGGAGATGATGACAAGGGGGTCCCGCAGCCCCATGCCCAGCCCCGGTCAATCCATGTGGCATTCCCTAGCCATCCCTCCATATTTTATAAGACTTTGCCAGTAACGGCTGGGGTGTCGTTCAGCCTCTGTTGACAACCTTGTATTTTTTCCTCGTGAGCTCTAATCGTATTTATCACATTTCTAACCACTGTTTGGCAATGATTTCCATTTTTTTGGTGATTATAATCCTAATTGGAGCCACCTTGAAGCTGTAGCTCCGCAGGGCTGTGGGTTGCAGTGTTTGTGCGTTGGGTGTGTTGGGATGCGGCTCTTAGCGCGGGCGGTTCATTCCTCAGCAGCTCTTTGCTCCCCGGGCTCGCAGCGCGGGGCTGCGGCTGCGGCGCGGCCGGGCGGGAGCGCTTGTGCAGCGGTCTCTGCTGCCCCCTGCTGGCCGGAGGCGGGCGCTGCAGCGCAGGGGCCGCGCATGCGCGGAAGTGGCATGCCCGGCCCCAAGATGGCGGAGCCTGGCAGGAAAATGGCGCCTGAGGCCTCAGGAGAGCACGACGTGATTGGCTGCCTGCGCTACACGAGCTAAAGGCTGCCCCGTGCGAGCTGACGGGTCGGGGCAGTTCGCTTGACGAAAAGAGAGGGGTTCTGCCGCGATTCGGGCATGTTATTTTATTTGCTTGGGTTTTTTTGGCCTTTTTTTATTTGTTTTTTTAATATTTTTGTTGCGGAGAGACGGCGCATGCGCAATAGGCAAAGCCCTGTACGGCGGAAATGGTCCGCGCATGCGCAACAGCGGTGTACGGCATCGAAAAACTAGCGCATGCGCACTAAAGCTTAAGGCAAGAAAAACAAACTGCGCATGCGCAACAGCGGTATCTGCTGCCACCTGCTGGCCGCAGTGCGGTACTGCAACGAAGGAGCTACGCATGCGCAGATGTGGCGTGCCCGCTAAAAAGATGGCGGCGCCCGGCAGAAAAATGGCGCCGCAGACTTCAGAAGCGCAGGACGTGATTGGCTGCCTGCGTTACACGTGATAAAGACTGCCCTTGCGAGCTGATTGGTCAGGGCAGTTCACGTGACGAAAAAGGGGGGGGAGGGGGCTTCTGGCGCGGTTGGCGCATGCGCAGTAGCTTTTTTTACGATTTTCCTCGTTTCTTCTTGCTTTTTTCCCGCAGTTTACGCTTTATCGCTCCGGCCCCTCTCCCCGCGCGTGGGCGGGAAGGCCTCGGGGCTGACGCGGTGTCTCGGTGCCTCGCCCCGGGCTCCTCGAGCGTGTCCCCCCCAGCTGGTGCCGCGGTCTCTGGTCCCGGCGCCGGGCGCTGCCGGTCGGTGCTTTTATAGCTTAGTAGAGGTTCTGTTTTGCCTGTTTTATCATTTGCTTGTGGTTTTTTGGCCTTTTATAATTCGTTTTTATTTATTTATGTTGTGGACGGAATGCGCATGCGCAGTAGGTAGAGTCCTGTACGGCGGAAATGATCAGCGCATGGGGAATAGCGCTGTACGGCGGCGGTTAAATTGGCGCATGCGCAGTAGGACTTTAATAAAGTGGAAATTACACTGCGCATGCGTAGCAGCGGTCTCTGATGCCCCCTGCTGGCCGGAGTCGGGTACTGCAGCGGAGGAACCGCGCATGCGCAGAAGTGGGATGCCCGACACAAATATGACGGCGCCCCGCAGAAAAATGGCGCCTAAGGCCTCAGAGGAGCAGGACGTGATTGGCTGCTTGCGTTACACGTGGTAAAGGCTGCCCGTGCGAGCTGATTGGTCGGGCAGTTCACGTGATGAAAACGGGCGGCTTCTGCCGCGGTTCGCGCATGCGCAGTGGCTTTTTAACGATTTTCCTCGTTTCTTCTTGTTTTTTCTCGCAGTTTCCGCTTTTTCTCTCCTGCCCCTCTCCCCGCGCGTGGGCGGGAATGCCTCGGGGCTGACGCGGTGCCTCGGTGCCCCGTTCCCCCCTCTCCGTCCCGTGTCTGCCTGCGCATGCGTGTCCCTGCCCCCCGGCTGCTCGTCCCGGGCTCCTCGGGCGTGTCCCCGCCCCGCCGGTGCCGGCTCCGCTCGGAGGGCGGGCAGCGCGCGCTGGCAGCCCCGGCGGCTGCACCGCCGCGCAGAGTCTCTGGTCCTGGCGCCCGGGCGGGACAATGACCCGGGCGCTGCCGCTCGGTGCTTTTGTGGGGACGTTTTGTTGCTGTTTCTCCTCCCGCCCCCCCGCGCGGAGCTCTCTGCTGCCACCCTGTGTCCAAAGCGCGGTACTGCAGCCGCCGGGGCAGCCCGCGCTTGTGCCGGCGCCGCGGGCGGCACCTGCTGGCGAGAGTCGGGCAGTGCAGCTGCCGGGCTGCGCATGCGCGGCAGCGTCCGGCGAGGCCTCCCCTCGGTGGGCGGGGCCCCGCCCCTCGCCCGGCCCCCGTGGCGCGCGGCCCGAGCCGAGAGACGTGGCGGCGCGTCCCGCCGGGCCCGCGGGGCTGGGCCGGGAGGTCGGTTGTCCCGGGGCGGGGAGAGAGGGTGCGGGGCCGGGCTCGGGGCTGCGGGGCCCAGGGGAGGGTGCCGAGCGGGGGCGGGGGGGGCAACGCAGCGCGGGGAGGCGGCGGGAGCGGCGGGGGGGTGAAAACTGCTTGAGACCCTCGGGGTGCGATTGTTGTTAGAAGCGGCCGAGTTGAGCTTCGGTCTTTGTTGTTTCAGTCTTCACTAACGGGCTTGACATAAGTGGCACGTGAAGGCTGAGGATTCGTTCTGCTGCTGGTGCCTGTTCAGCTGCTGTTTTCCGTTGCCTGAGAAGAGGCGAGGAGAGCTGCGTTCCTGCAGAGGCCACTGCAGAGGTTTGTTTCCCTTTCCTTTATATCGATTCAAAGAAAGTTAAATTTGTCTGTTGTGTATTTGCAAGTTCTTTGCTTTACGGGCACGTGTAGGACGTGTTCCCACTGCTTCCCCAGCACATGCAGGGCAAAGAAGTGTCAATGTGCTCAGTCCATAGTTGACCAACTGCAATGTTGTTTGACATAATTTTGGGAGCACCTGACCTTCTTCCACGGGTAGGAAGGGTTAAAACCATAAGAACATGGTCTGCTGTAGTCCCAGGGACACCTGTCTGTCAGAAGGAATACTGTGTAGGAGGTGATCATGCAAGTCCCTTTCACAATTATTAGAGAATTTTAACAAAAAAAAGTGGAATAACAGAGCAGATTTTTGTGAATGAAAGGTGACAACTCTGAACTGTAACTGAACAAGGATAATGCAACATCAGTGTCAGATATTGCTGTAAGTGTCTTACAAGAGAGCAGGAAGGGCCTCTTTGGATTCTGTATTCAGACACCTGCTGTGTAAGGTATCCATCATAATCTTGTTAAACTCATATATATTCTGGTATGAGTAATTTTAAATTATATCAAAATGAACAAGACTTAAAATCAGTCTGTTTCTCCTCAAAATCTGGCTGCATAAAAGTTACTTTTCCGTAGCTAGTTAGTCAGAAAAAAGAAGTAGACATTAAAAGTGATAGTTAATTCAGTTGATTTTAAGTTTTCATGCGTTGCACAGTAAGTTTCAAGCATCCATTTCTAGCCACTGATTTCTAGTTTGAGCCTTGTAGATTAAATTTCAACAACAACAAAAAAACAACCCAGAATTAAATAGAAGGTAATATTTATTGGGTGGTTCCTGGACAAGACTGGACATATGAGTGTATTCAAAAGCGTGTTCTCTGGGCTTCTTTTTCCTAAAATCTCAGTTTCCTGAATATTGTATTTCTTCATAGCAGTGGCTTTCATCACTAGGCTTTCATCACACCTTCATATGCTGGGCAGAGAAAGTGCTGTAGCTGACCATAGAGTTTAGAGATGCAGTGTGTGATGTTGATCTCTGGCTCCGAGTGTGAGCTTCTGTCATTCCAGGTGGTAGCTCACAGGGAGGTATTTTGTGTGTCTCAGCACCCATAGCACAAGGTGCATCACAATAGTCATGGATCTGGATTGCAGGTAGTAAGTAGCTGAGATTTGACTGTAGTTAAAAGGAAAAGTAAAAAGCAAAGCTGTCTTGAAAATGCGACTGATTGTGAACTCTGTCATCGCTGCTACTTCAGGGCTTCACTTGCTTGTGCTTTTGTTAATATTTTCCGTGCTCTGCTTTATTTCTTCTTTTCGTTAAGGTTTACCTTTATGTGCTGTTTTCCTTTTCCATTAAGAAGACCTGATAGTTGAAAAATTATCTGTCAGTTTTTTCAGTTTCTAGTGTCATGTACTGGAGAAAGTGAGGGGAGATATTTTTCCAGGTCTGGTGTGTCAAGTATTGGTTTTGCTCAGTTGTTCACTGGCATCAAGAAGAACCAATCCTGTATTTCCTTACCTTTATCTCATCTCCTTTATGGATTCTATGCTCAAATAGGCCTAAAATTCCATATTAAACCCACGCAGTTTAGACATACTAAATACCAGTTCTCATCTGTGAATCAAGATCAAAATAGCATTTCCAATTGATTGTGACTAAAATCTTAAAAATTTCCTCACGTGTCTGAAGGCTGTGCTGCTTCTGCTCAAGATCTTCTGAAATAATTGTCTAATTTTTATAGAACCTTTGACAAAAATCTGATTTCCAAGACATTATGGGCAAGCGAAAAGGAAGTGGGCTTTTCTACAGGTCTATTTTATCTGGATTGCGTGAGTTAATGTCTTTCAAAATTAAGCATAACTATTTGCTTTCAGTTACTGAGATTGTCTACTGCCTCTAGGCTTGGAATCTGGGACCCACCAGAGTTTTCACTCAAATTGCTGTATAGCATAGATAAATTCAGAAAATTAAGCAGGTGCTTAAATGAGGCAAATAAACAGGCCTAGTAATTGGTCTCTTTGGTTTAAGCCAAAGACTTTTTCATACTTTATGTGCTTCCTCCTGTGAGCCACAATGCAAAGATTTCAAGTGCAAAATTCTGAAATGTAGTAATTCCAGAGTGAAAACCTCAAGACACATGCAAATATTACCACATCTGAGAGGAAATGGAGAGAAATTACAGTTTTCTTTAGAAGTTGCAAATGTTCCAAAAACTCGGGGATGTTTATCACTAAATATTAAACTAGAGTTTTGAATTTACAAATGCAAAAGTTGTTATAAATGAGCTATGCCTGCTGACTTTTTTTTGTTTGTTTGTTTTTTTAAGGAATTATATTTTATTTGGTATTTCATCTTAAGGTCTCCAAATCGAGTACTGACAAGAGTCATCTCTTCCTTTGCTGTGTGATTACATAGTATGGAGCAACCTCATTAAGGTCTATTTTCTACGAAAGTACAGTACAAATTTGCTGCAACAGTGCTTTCAGCTTGAATTAAAGTTTATTCAAGATACATAAGACAACTGTGCATAACATCTCCTTACATTAATTAACAAAGTCACCTGATGAAAGTTAAGCACATTTGCAATTGATACCTTGAAGACAGGTAGGTGCATTCTGGAAGTGAGGTCCAGAAGTGTTTTACTTAATCTTCTTGGCCTTTAAAATAGTATTTAAAAAATACGCCAAGCATCCTAAACATTGTCTCAAGGAAAAAAGCCAAGAAGTAAGAGAATCTGAAACTCAAAAGACAAGTGAAAATGGTGTTTTTAATAACCATTACACTTCCACATTGCATTAAGGTGCCACTTAGGTTTCCTGTCGTGATGATGGTAATCCTATAGACATCAGAATACACGTGTTAAAATTCTGCCTTAGTGTTTCATTAAAAAAAAAAAAATTAAAAAAAAATATCTGTATCTAACGAATTTAAACCTGAAAGTGACACTTCTTGTAGTAGGATCATATGGTCTTGAATATATGGTCTGTTAACTGATACAGATGCTGATATATATGCTTTACAGCAATGGTATGTAGTAAATGCAGTCATAACTTCTTTTATATGGAAAATCTTAACACTTAATATTATGTTGTCCCAGTAATAGAAATATAATTGTGAGGAAGGAGATCCAGCTGAAACAGAGATTCCTCTCATAGCGTCAGGAGAGCCAGTTGCCTGGGCTGGCATATAAACTGAACTCCAGGGGTTTTTTGGTTTTTTGTAACATGCCCTGCTGATACTAATTGTATGGTAGGCCTTTCAGTTTCTTCACATCATGCACAAAATTTCAGCACTATCAGAGGATACATAGTGGTGAAGCTGATTAATTACAAACAGAATACAAAAATTATCATCATTGAAGACTGATGTGTACACAGCTGGTTTGTTCCACATTTACATTCTTCATCAGAGACTTCTGATGCAACAAAGATGAAGTATAGAGAGTTTTTTTGAGTTAGTAGTGTGCAAGTTTAAAACTTCAAGCTATTCAATGTAATCACATATATGAGGGAATAATTTTAATTCATTAATTGAATAATGAAATAGTAAACTACTGTGTTACATGCCCAGATTGTTAAGTTAAATTTGATCAGAATATATCTATCAAATCTATCTATCAAATATATCTACACCAAATGCCAGTTATACTTTCAGTAATATGTAAGAAGACTTTTAGACTTGAAATGAACAAATGTGATCAGAATCAGCTTGAAGATTGCTTAGTGACCCATTCAGTTGTGTGAGGATGTGGTTGCTTCTAATTTCACTTTGGAAAACAGGCTTGTGAAATGTTACTTGTGATCACATGCAGGTTGTAGTGCATTAATTTTTTTTATCCTGTTATATGTATTCATAAAATGCTTTCGTTTCTTTGAAGGATCTAATTGATACATCTGTGCAGCAGAGCTATATGAAATTCTGAAATACCTGTACCAGTGCCAGTTAGTTACTTCTCATTTTTGTGGGCAAAATGATGGTTGAACACGTAATTGAAACTGCTTCATATATTTTATTATCTACACTTACTTGCAGTTGCTTCTAAGTTGTTCCAAGTTGCACCATGCAACTTTAAAAAGGAACACTTTTGAAAATAAAATTGGCACTACTACAGCCAAAACAGCCTATTTCAAAGCAAAGAATGGAATCATTCTAGATCTATGTCCTTGTTAAAACACATTTTAAAACACGATGGTAGCTTAATGTGCTAAATGAAGTGAATTTGTCCTAACACAGGAGAACTCATTGCAAAGGAACTTTTCTAAGTAGTTAATTTGCATGGATTGAGAACATAATACAGATGCAGGTCATGGTCCCAGCAGAAGATAGATGCAGAAGCTAGTCCTTTCTTTGATCTGCTCTGTTGCCTTAGGGAAAAGTTCAGTGGTTGAGGAGTCAACAAACACACCCTTTTAAGTATAGTTGTAGCTTTTTCATCTACTTGATGTTAATATTTGACATAGATCTGTTTTCTCTGCATAGTCTGTCTTCTCTGTCATAGCAAACACGTGCTGTTGTCTGTCGTGTATCTAATGCTTCTTTTGCTAAAAGTACAGAAGTAAAAAGCAATGACACTGTCACAGAAGAAGCAAGAGGATTTTGAGAGTTGTCGGCTGAGACTGACTACCTGAGGTTGTTTCACTTTTGTTGTAAAAAAAAAAAAAAGACGGTGTCACTTTTTGTAGTTGCCTGTGCCTGCAACTTCCTCTTTTCCTCATGTTTTATACCATAAGATTAGATGGAATTCCATGACTTAGAGCTGGGGCCAGCCAGGTCATGCCCACTGTCTTAGAAGTAGGAGTAATGCCAAATTGGGGATAAAACAGGAGCATGCAGTGTGCAGCACCAAGTGAGGAAATAATTAGTGGCTGCCTAATGTTGGGCTGACTTAGCCAAGGGCGCATCTACTCATGCAACCTTCTTTTATCTCTTCAATGCAGATACTGAATTGATGAATGAAAAAGCTGAACAAACTAGAAAAGTGTATGTCTGGAGATTTGCCTCTTGACAAACTTCAACAAGAGTTACTTCTTTGTCTATGCACTGAGGAGAAGAACAACATATCAAGTGCCTTTGAGTAACTGAAGTTTTTGTCTGGAGATAGCACGAGGTTTCTCCATGTCGCTGTTGAAGCTAAAGCTGTGATCTCTGTCTCAGCTATATTTTGTCACTAAGAGATAACTGGGAGGCTGCACAACATTTCAGATAAAATGTTGGGTGTGGAAACCTATTCTCATCAAATAAGTATTATTCTTTTAATTTTCCTGTTACCTCAGAAAGGAATTTCTTAGGGTTATAGTGCACGTACTTGGCTGTGCTGCCCGTACTGGCTGGCTTGAATGTGCTGCTTCTCACAGGCAGAACTAGAGATGGGGACTGATTTCTTGCATTCCTTCACAGAGCAACAAGCTGGTGAATCACAGGTAAAAAGTACGTGTTAATTGAGTGACGATGACAGCTGCTGAACTAGAAGAGGTTTGCATCAAAGCTCTGAGGCCTACAATTTTTGGTGCACCTTCAAAAAAGATGCACAGTGTTACTTATTGAGAGCCTTGAGGTTTCAAGCTAAGGCACTCGAGTGTATGTGAAGGACTGTTTCTTCTCTGTGTGTGTGCATGCAGAATCACTTCTGCAATGACTCGTCTCTGTTTGCTTTGCATGATTGCTGTGTGATCCGAGATGCAGAATGGAAGACAAAGGGAGTGAGGATTTAGAGAAGTTCCCTTTTTAGAGTTAGGCTGGCATCTGGGGAAGCTGGGTGGCATTCCTTTTTCTGACAGATTTGGAGGGGACAGCACCTAAGAGAGAGAATGTAACGTGAAGGTTAGCACTGACTGAAAGATGGCACAAGCAAGTCTGAGTTTGGTATCACACAGCTTTTAAGTGACCAGTGCTGCAATAATGTTAATTAAGTATGTGTAGAAGGGCTGGATTGCTAGTTAAAGGCAGATTTTGCATTTAAAATACATTATATATTTCAGCTGAAGAAAACCATAAGGAATATGTTTTCTTATGTTTTGTGACAGGTTAGAATCACTGAGTTAAAATGCCTATAGAGTGCAAATTCTGACTGGTTTTAATATTAGGCTGTGTTTTTTTCATTTTCTGTTTTACAGTGTTATGTGGGAACCAATGGGAGGCGGTAAGAAGATTATTTTGCTGGTTGATAATAACATATTATTGTGGGATTTGCAGGAAAGTTCAGCCGAAGCTGTGGTAAGATTTTTTTTTTTTACAACAAATCATGATAGATTGACTATAGTACAAACAGTTGCATTCCCTAGCCTAGAATTTACTAACTTTTTTGCTACTCAGAAATATCTTAAGGCCTTTAATGCTGGTGGGGAAAATGAAATACCCTATCAGTTGTCTTGAATACAAGTGTTTAAGAGAAGGAAACTTGGTGTTTTTGTATCTGTTGCTAGTGGTTATTTTTTCTTTTTCTAGAGCTCCTTGTGCTTTCCTACTGGATTTAAAGTAACTAATCCAAAGTAAAGCAATGCTAATTTGATAAATGTATATGAGAAAAAAAATTGTAGTAGCCTTTGGCTTTACTGATTGAATTTAGATAATAGTATATGAATTCACGTTGGTTAATACCATGCAGCCCTCAGTTTAGTTTATAGTCCTTGTTGCATGTGTAAGTATAATATAAATTTCTCTATTTACTGTGCACTGCTTTAAGCTCTCTGTATTAGTTTAATCTAGTGCCATAGTTTGCATTCAGATTATTTTGCTGATTGTTAAAACCTTCTTATTCAGGAACAGATATAAAAATACGTCATTGGCATAGATTTCTGTTTGATTATGCTACCTCTTATGGATAAACAAAGAAGTCTGCTTATTTCAGTATAATGACATAGATTGTATATAGAAAACTTCAGATGTTTCTTTATAGAGTCATTGAGGTCAGTATCTGTCCTACAAAGGGAAACCAGTTATGTCAAGGACATTATTATTCAGATGATGGCTTGTCACTTCTTGAATTAAATCCTCATTGTTCAGGGTTAGTTTCTTTTCTTGGATGCTACAGAATCACATTTTTCAACTGGCAGTTGCTTAAAGAGTCAACACGTGTGTGTAAACTCTTCCCTGTTGTACCATCTGACTGTATGCACATAGATGAAGTCTTGAATTATTATTATTATTTTGCATAGTGTCCATCTAATGTGATGTAGTTTATACTTTGTTCGTAATGAAGCCCTTGGGGTTCCTTCACTAGATGAGGAAACCTCAGCTTTGTTTTCACATGGTTCTTCAATCAGTGTTATACTACCTTCCAAGGCTTCTTCAAAGTAGGTTTGTTTTGTTTTAATCAAATTGATACTGAGAGTTTCTGAAGGCCTCTAGGAGCCTGCCTGTAGCATTGTATCCAGTGGATTTGCATGACTCTTCTATTAGTATTTCTGTTCTAATGCCTGCATAACACATTGGCTTCTCAGCCTTCTGCACCAGCAATTTTGAGTTACTCTTAGGCAATATTTGCTTCATCACCAAGTCAGTGACCACTCTTAAAGTGAAGTTTAATAGTGAAAGTTCATGAAATCTTGACTCGGGAATCTTGTCTCTATGCAGCCAGGTGGGTCTCTTCTAAAATGACTGGTATTGTTGCATTCCTGTTGAATTTTTGTCTGCAACAAGTATGTCTCCAACGTGTGGTGGGTTCCTGAGTTAAGCAGAGCACAGCTGAACAAGACTCTGAGAAAAGCATGAGCATCACTTTAAAATGCCTGCTGTAGACTTTCTAATAATTAAAATGATGACAACGTAAAGTGCGGTATCATAGGCTTTTTTCAGGCCTCGATTCAACTGCTGTGTATTTCTGAAATGTTTGAAGATTACCTCCTTCCTAGGAGATTAACTCCCTGTCAGAATCCATAGAAGGCTGGAGAACAAAACCTTTTGTTCTGTAGCAGTTTTATATTTACAAAAATGATACAGGACTGACAGTTACAGGAAGTGATGAGAAAGAAAATAAGAAATATTTGATTACTGAGATGGGTTTCTGCTTAAAGAAACAATCAAAACATGATAACTCCACCCCATCTTTAATGCTGTCGTGTTTGGAATGTGGGAGACAAATCTGTGAGGACAAGTTGGTTAGAAACAGGTAGCATTGGTAGGGGTAAGCAATAAATATGTTTTCCATTTGGTTATCACTGTGTACAAGGAGTGTTTAGCCAATAAGCTGCTGGTGAAATAGTGATCTCTTTCTGTGTATATCCTCTTTATAATGGATTGTTGAATCGAAAATATGTTAAAACCCTAAAAAGCACGTCTTGTATTTTAATGCTTTTTGATTGGAGTGTAAAAACACCCTTTTCTGGGATATTAATAAAGAGGACCTTTTTTGCCTTGGACACAGGTACAGAAAAGCCTGCAGGAAAAAAAAAACAAAACAACAAACCCAAAACGTTTAAAATACCAACTCTCCCCAGCATTAAAAGGGGATAAATATATTAAAAAGAAAAAGAGAGGTTTCCTGAAGAGAGACCATGGGAAGGGTTCACAGTTCAGTTCCTTTGGAGGTTATAGCTGATCATACAAGGTGTCAGTTGGTGCTACGCAGAAAATTCTGGCCAGGATATGTCCATTTGCTTTATATGCAGGGAGATTATTTAAATGATAAGAAAGATTGTGTGTGTTGTTCATTAGGATAAAAGGTTGTGTGTTTTTGGCATGTCTTGCCCCCACGTGATGTCTTGTCACCTAACATGCTAGGTGAGGTGCCAAGGGGATGCTTTGGTTCTAGCAGACAGTGACAAAGCAGTAAGTAGCTCGTTAACTTAGGTGTTTTGTAGGGACTGGGAAGAGAAAAAAATCTTTACAGAATATGTACATTGCTGTAGACTTAGAAGTGAAATGACCGTGTGTGCGTACACGTCCTTTTGACTGACTAAACCAGTGGCCTAGGATTAAGATAATATAAGTGTCAGCGTGTTTTAGTTTTTTCCCTTTTTGTAAAAAAACATTATGGTGTTCAAGATGAACAACATCATCATTATTAACTAAAAGTAGGATATGGTCCACTGTGTCTGTATCAGGTGACAGAAGTAAGGAGGTATTCATCACAGTGGTACAACACTGGTCTTCCTGTTTGTAGAACACATTTCAAGAGCTTGTTTTTCGATAGGTGTGCATTATGGGCAATATTAATTTTAATGGCAAGAGGTAAACCAAATTATATTCTTCCTGCACTTTTCATCTTTGAAAAAGCTCACGTAAAACTCAGTTGTAGTATTGGTGAAAAACTGAAAATGTCTTGAAAATTTTCCATAGCCCAAAATCTCTGTTTGCTTACTGATCAAAACTTGAGAGACTTAATTGGTGCATCTCCTCTCTCTGCCTGGGAGTTACAAGTCACATGCTTTAATTAGAATTAGCCTGAAGAATTTTAGGATTCCTGATATATTCAGAGCTTTATTACTTTGTAACAAAACTACTGGTTTATTCATTCCCTGAAATACCTGGTCAACCTGTCATAGGAAGCATTTACTAACCATAACTTCTGTACAGCACTATGGGGTTTTTTCTTGCCTTTTCAATGTATTTTGCTAACTTGTTTCTTCATTACAGTATTACATACAGGGATATTTTCCTGTATTTGCATTAAGACAAGCTTCTCCTGTCCTCTTGATCACTCTCTTGATTACTGTTTTGAGGACATTACCTTCTGGGGTGAAACCAATCTTCTGCTCACTGCATCATCATTACCTTTTGCAACTCAGTTGGCTATGCTTTGCCATTTATAATCATGAGCTGAACCCCAGAGAAGCCCAACAAATCCACAAGGTCTGGATGCTTCTGTTGAAGAGGTGACAGTTAATAGTATAGAAACTTTAGGTCAGATGTTGATGAATCACTAGAACTCTTCCTTGGGTAATGCATTGTGTTTGGAACGGAAAATTTGTGCAACAGAATGAAATTGAGATGGTAAAATGTAGATATTTTCCTGTTTGCCTCATGTTTTCACAAAGGAGAAGAGTAGAGAGGTGGTTTTGATAGTTTTTATGCAAATGAAAAATTAGATTCCTTTTAGATTCCTGTCCCTTCTGGAATTCTTAAGCAGCATTTAACTTTTATAAGTGTTCT
>NC_067287.1:4047500-4052500 GCF_020740795.1 Apus apus
TCTAAGAAGCTTGATTTAAGTCAATAGTTACACTGGCATAAAACTTGTGTGAATATAATTAAAATCAGCCCTCCTTGGAGCTGTGCATGTGTGGCAAAATTTGGACCTAAATGTTGCAGAAGTGAATTAATAAATGCAAAGAAGGCTCAAAAGTTGTAAAATTAAATATACATCTGTGAAAACATCTATCCAATTATGTGGCTGCACATTTGTAGGATGCATTTTACACTTCAAGTGGAATTAAACTATTAGTAAAAATCTGTCTGCAAATAGTGACACTTTCTTTAAAGGATCACATGGACTTAAATTGTTTCATAATGCAGCTAAAATAGTAGTTCCTGAAACATCACTTCCACTTTAACAAAATGTGTTACTCTCACACTGGCTAAAACTCTATTTTCCTGAGGAAGGACTATTGAAGTACTAAAGTATTTAGCTGGGAAGGGGTGGGTTAATATATGTAATTTTTTTCTTTCTTTGGACTTCCTTTTGCCAACTTTACCTTGTATAAATAATTTTGCCTGTGAGAGTCTTTACATGGAATGCAGATTGACTATTACTTCCTGAATAGATTTAAATTTAACACCAATTTAGTCACTGTAGTATTCCTATATTGGAAATAACAGCTTCCATAGGACTTCTACAAAGTGCCAGAAATATGATCTCATATGTGGAAACAAATTTAAATGTGTTTTCTTTTACATGTTTTCTTTTCGTATATTTTTCCCACCTATGTTTCCCTTGTTTCCTAAATTCTCTTATCTACTCCAGAGCTGTGAAAAATCTGGAAAATTACCCAGTGAAAAAAGCTAGCTTTTAATAAGAATTGCTGGTCTCACAAGCACTTTTATGTTAAAGCTTATTTAAAAAACAAACAAACAAAAAAAAAAAAAACAAAAAACCAAAACAAAACCAAAAAAACACCCACAAACAAAAACCCAAAACAACAAACACACACGTTAGTTCTCCTTTGCAAATACCAGATGCTTTTAAGATAAAGCTGGGCTGTCCTGTTCATAATTTCTGAACAGAAACATGAGTGGGAAAAATAGAGAGGTTTGATCAGGAGTCTGGAAATCATTTATTTAGCTTGGATGTTGGGAAAGTGATTGGCTCCTGCTTTGGGAAATGGCATTTCCCTTAAGTTGCTGGGATAGCCCTCATGGCCAGGCAGAGCTCACTGCCCAGGGAAGGTGCCCGGGGAGGACCATGGCTCCTCACTCTGTCCACTGCTTTCCATGGGAAGGTGCAGGTGCCAGGATTTGACTCTGAAACACACCAGCTCATTTGGGAGGGCAGAGTGGAGCTGCCACCTCCCTGTCCCCGTGGCAGAGCTGGAGAAAACCATCCCTCACGTCCAACAAAGCCATTATGGGGAGGGGACCAACAGTGACTTTGCCAGTTCACCCTCATAAGATCATGTTAACGTAAGGCTTAATCTTTGTTTCCTTCTTTTTTAAAAAACCAAAACCACATGAAAAAAAATTAAAAAGCTCACCTCAGGATGAGATCATAACTCAATGCACTGTGGTTTGGATGCAAATGTACATTTTCAGTGGGTTCCTTGGCTCATACGTCAGGCGCTATTGGAATTTTTTTAGTTATTTGGCAGTTGAATACTATGGTTTCCAACTTCTCCTTCATCAGCTTTTGAGGCAAATAGGAGCTAATAATACACTTCAGTTTGCTCTCCAGGCTTGGAAAGCTAGCAACAGACTTGCTGGAACTCTAATACTCCTTCTTTAGCCTGTCTCCTGCTTTTTGGGGTCAGAAATCTCTGGAGGTGCCTCCTCCAGAGGTGGGCAATGTCTTGCCTGCTCCGTGGCAACAAGCAAAACTGCTGCAGGCCAGCAAGGCGTCAGACCTTGCCATGAACATTGCCTTTATCCAGCTCTCGGCAGTACTTCACTTGCTACTTTTCTAGGTAGGGTGGGTCTCGCCTGCTTCCTTGTCTCCCAGACCACCAAAGGAACGCAGAGCAGCGCTCAGCTGGACTTTGGGTCACAGCCCAGCTTCCACTTGCTCGTGCCACGGATACCTGTGGCGTGTGGCCACTGCAGTTGGTTGCAGGCTGGGCACACGCCAGGGTCAAACAAAGATGCAGCCCCTGAACAGCTGAGCTCCTGCCTGTCCTTAGGGAGGGCTGTCAGGGCTGGGCAGGAAGCTCTCCTGCTGAAAAGGGTTTTGTTTTTTTTTTTAATCCTAGTTCCTACATGATTACTTTGCTGGGATTTTTATCAGTGTAGTTTATCTTTGCTAATAATTCTAAATTCATTACAAGCTTCCTAAAAGTCATGGCAAAAGAGTTCACCCACTGGAACAGGGCAGTCATGGAGTCACCACCTGGAGGTACTGAAAAGACATGTAGATGTGGTGCTGAGGGACTTGGTTTAGTGGTGGACGTGGCAGTGTGCTAGGTTAATGGTTGGACTTGAACCTTCAAGGTCTTTTCCAACCAGAAAGATTCTATGATAAAACAAGGAAGCTAGGGAGCAGAAGTGGAGCCTCAGCAAACATCTTGTGCTCACCTGATGGCTCCTGTGCTCCAATAGCTGCAAAACTTACACTACTCCACAGCTCTTCAACTCGCCCACTAAGCATGTGCTAGTGAGGGCTGCGTGGAGTGAAAAAGAGGGATACTGCCTGGCAGATTTTCTGATTATTTGCTTTGCTGCTTTCTCCCTTCTGAGGCCCCCCTCAAAGTGTCCATACTTTTTGGGTCACCAAAAGATAGTTCTTCCCTGGGTTTCATTATCTGATAGGAAGCCATGAAGGCCTGAGGGTGCGAAGTGAGGCAGTTCAGAGACTGACAAAGGGGTAACGTGAAGATACAAGAGCAGAGCACGACCCATAAGAGAAAATGAGAAAGGGTTGTAGAAGTAATAGGAGTATTTGAAGGGGCTGTAAACTCTTCACCTTTTCTTCTGCCTTCCTGCCATAGTGGTGGCCTCTGTACCATCACTCATATTGCCCAAGAATTTCTGGGTGATATAGGAAGATCTCCATAACTATTTGACTTTCAGTGACCTGCTGTACAGTTAACAGGGGGTGCTGTTTGCTGAGATCTGAGGTGCTCCAGAGTCACTATCGGCCTATCACGTTAGTGGACAGGCTTGTAGAGGAGCGAAACAGGATTATCTCCCATGGAGCAAAGACTGAATTGGCTTGTTGCAATGTGGCAGCAGGAGAAGCCACAGCAAGACACTGGGAACAGTAATTGTGTGTGCGTGTTTAGCTTGGAAGAGTAAAACTAATTGCTCCTGCACTTGGAGCAAGGAAGAGATTCGCACACTTTCCACAGGTAGCACAGCGAAGGAGCTTCAGAAAGCTGGTTTTGCAATTGGATAAGCAGCTGCAGAACTGCCATAAAACTTCTAAGCATGTCCAAGGGCAACAGTTACTGTGAAAAAGTATAATTTTATCATTAGGTCTAAATCTGTCCCTAGAACAAGCAATGGTTAGTAACTCGAGTCTGTAGCTGGCAAAATGTAAATGAACAATATCAGCTCCTGTAGCTAATGGCAGTGTTACCAGAGGGAGTATTGCAGGTTTGGGCTCAGAACAGATTTTACAGACGAGAGACCCTGATTCAGTCCCGAGCCCCACACAGACGCAGGGAGCTCTGCCATGTGGTGCTCATCTTCCAGTCAGGATGACATGTGTCCACTCCGAGGACGTAATGGCTAATGCGCTGCGCATTAAGTTGAAAATATAACAGCAAGTCTGCATAGCTGGCGTGCCATTCGGGGAGGAAAACACTCACTTGTGCATATTAAACTGAATTCCTACGCTCATTTTTACATTTCTTTTTCTCCACGTACCCCAAAGGATCATTAGGGACGAATGGTGTGTACATCATCATTTTATGATACAAAGATGTGTTTGTTTTACAAGCAGGCAACAAAAAAAAATATCCTCCCTGACTTCTATTCTTTTTCCCTGTATCGTAATTTAAACAGAAGTAACCAAGTGTTATACCCTTTTATGTCCTCCCCATCAGAAACTACCTGCTACAGACATACTGAAGCTTTACAATGGCTTTGCCAAACGCAGTATAACAAAAGGCCTTGGTCCCCTTTATGCACAGGGGCATAACCTCATCTATATGGGGAATTTTGTTGTCTTCTATAGGGCATAATTCCTCATAATTTTGTGGCTGCATGAAAAACTGGGGTTCACTCTATTTTTTTTTTTGCAACTTATTTTTAAATGATAACATGCTGAGAAAGTATGGTGGTTGCCCATCATGCAGTGCTTCAGAAAAGGCAGGTAATGAAATCCTACAGTCCTCTAATTCCACTTTTAGGGAGCCCTTCCTTGTCTTTGTCAAAGTTTTTACTGCCAAAGGAGAAACTGTAAGAAGTCCCTTCCTGATTTCATGCAAGGAAGGGGAAACCCCCTCTCCATTTAAATGCATATATGTCTCTTATCAACTTAACTAAGCCAAGAAAGGTGTTCATTAGCTAGACTGGGTTAAAAATAAATAAATAAATGAGAGAGAGGAGAGATTGAATGTGGAAGAGTGAGAAGAACAAACAAGTCAAAGCATTTGTTCATGCTGCAATCTACACATCAATTATCCTGCTGTGCTAATTACCACCTTTCCATACCCCAGGTACCTAAGCATTCGCACTTACTCTTTCATGCCTCTGATCAAAAAAAAAAAAAAAAAAAAAAGAGAGAGGGAGGAAAAAAAAAAAGGATGGAAGCAAAGGGAAGATGAACCCAGAGATGAAATAAACTCTTAGATCCAAATTTTCTTTACATTTGAAAGTCGAAGTAAGGGTCTTCATTGCATTTCTCAACAATGAAACATTGACAAACATTTTAATTGTAAAGAGATTAATAGTCCCTTATCCAGGCATCCCTCAGCTTGGGCACGGAGATGTTTCAGCTAGGTAAGAGGGAGGTTGGTGTTACAGACAATGAGGGGTGATTTTCAATGCCATTATTAGCGCGTTACATCATTAAAGTCAATGGCCACTAATTAACAACCTACT
>NC_067287.1:4055000-4067500 GCF_020740795.1 Apus apus
CCAGTGAGGAGCAGACTGGCTCTGTCCAGTCTCCCCCATGGCACACAGGAGGAGATTTCCATGGATGAAAAAAAGAAAAGTGATTTGTTTTCTGAATTTTCAAGGAAGGGTTTGCCGTTGGCTGCAGAGAAAACTGTCCCTTAGAATCAACTGCTCAGATGTAAAATTGCTGTTGACTCAATATTAAGCTAAACCAGAAGTGGCTTTTTGTCTATCAAAAACGAGGAGAAAAATTATGCTGATTGGGAACAGAGGAAGTTTCCAGTAGATTAGGTCAGAACATGAGGTGTTATAGCAAAAAAGGTAACTAATCTTCATGCATTGGCCATTTGTCACATGGTTGCTGCCTGGAGCTTTCTCACCTCTGCCTGAAGTACTTGTAAATTTGAAGATGACCATGTCCCACCTTGGCCTTGTATACTAGATGATTTTGAGGAATTATTCTATATCTAACAGTAAAATTACCTAAACAACAAAACCTTTTAGAGAAGTCAGTTCCTGATAAACCCGCACTGCCGTTCCTTCAGAGGAGTACTGAAAACTCAACTCATGAGGTCAAACTACCATCAAGGATGGATTTGAATATTTCTTTCTTCTTTTTTTTTTTTTTTTTTTCCAAGAGTGGCCTTATCTCCTCTGAACCTTTTGCATTCCACTGTATCTTAATTGAAACGTAGGTTCTGTACTTTCTGCTCAGGGATTTTGATAAGTGTTTGCAGACTATGTAAACTTCTGAATAATAACTTTCAAGGAGCCAGAAGGTTCCTTAAACATCTTTAGTATCATTTTGTGTAGTATTTTTCTGCTCTCTGAGATAATGTGTTATCAATACTTCATAAGATAGCTTCAACCCAGGAAGGGATAAAATTTGTCGTTGCTTTATTTTTTTTTCTTTTTAGGGTGTAGGCCATAGATCATGCAGCTGTCAGGGGCAGATAATCTTGATGACTAAAATGAAACTAATGCAAGAAAAAAGGTCCCCAGCTTCTGTCTTGGGGGAGGGAGGTCTCAGTTAGTAAGTTCAAGCTAAAGGAGCAGGGAGCAAAAGAAGTTTTAATTGTTGGGGTTCTTTTTGAAGTTTTTCTGTTTGTTTTGGGTGTCATCTTGGGGAAAATAACAGGAAAAAATAGTCTGATGGTTTAGGTTGAAGAAAATCTCCCTTTTCCTATTTGCTTTTCACCTCTGAACAAGGGTGTGCCTGTGTGATGGGCTGGGGTTAAAGCCATGACGGTGGCAAAAAGGGAAAGTTTGTAAGAGAGCTCTTGCAAGGGGTGGAGGCCTTTTATTTCCTGATTTATAGAAAAGAAAAGATAATTTTTCGGCTTTCTCCCAAGGCAGAAGTTATTTAAAGCATTCTTAGAAAACAGATGAACAATTAAAAAAAAAAAAAAGGGCAGGAAAGGTTTGCTTACATTTCTGAACTGTCTTTCCAGTGGTGACAATTGAGGTAAGGCAATTGATAGATGGACTTGGAGAAGCCAAGAACAAAAATGAGACACTTAAATAAATTAAAAATAAAATCAGCGTAATAAAGAAAGTGAAAAAATAGTTGAAGTTTTAAGGCAAACTGGACCAAGAAAAAATGTCTCTGTGATGGAAAGCAGTAGCCTAAGTAATGCCCAGGAGTTAAATTTTTGTCTATTTCCACTTAACAGACCACATTTTTGAGTCTGAAAGCTTTACTCAGGTGAATTATCCTTTATTACCCAGGTCCTGCTGAGGCCAGGTCCCTCTGGACCATGTCATCTCCCATCTTAGTGCTCCTCAAGTGGAGCAACAAATATTATTTACCTGATGACAGCAAAAAGTGCTAATTACTGTGATAAATGTGAAATATTCTGGCTCATCAGGAGAGGGTAAAGGATGGTTTGGATCATGGGATGCATAGCCGTGCTTTACAGACATTGTGACTGTACAGGAAAACCCCTCTTGTTACTTGTTCAAAGTTGAAGACTCTTCATTGCAATTATTTTCCTTTCCAAAAAAAAACCCCAAAAAACAACTCAAGCACAGCCCTGGTCTACCTTTTAAAGGCTGAGCTTGTTTTATCAGCCCTAAATGCTCTGGTGCCTTTGAAGGAAATGTTGCTGTTGTCCTTCTAAAATATAATAAAACTTGTGGGATCCCTTTGAATTTGGCAAACGTTGGGAACATTGGCAGGAAAGACACAGAGCGTTTCAAAGTTCTGGTATGAAGAAAAAGATTCTGAATAAAACAATTTTATGTGATTTTGCAGGTGGTTTGAGCTATCATTTAATATGTACGTTTGTACCACTGCTCATTGGAATGTTCATATAATACTGACCTAATTATGCATAGAAAAAAGATAAGCCATTTACTTGATTCATTTCTTCTTTTTAAATCAAGAAAGGAACAAAAAGACTCCTATTTTCTGAAAGAAATTGTTCGCTTTTATTGCAGAAAAGTAGCAGCTTGTGCAGAACTAGAACTGTAACAATTTTATATTCCAAAGGTTTTGTGTGTATTCGGTTAGTTACAGTAATTATACCCAATAACTGACAGCCAAAATCACGTAGGAGAAAGCAAAGGCTGTTTTCTCACACAGGCCCTGCTGCAGAACATCTGCTGAGAGATTTGCATATTAATTAACCCATATTAACTCTAATTATTCTGGGAAATTATCAAATAAATTGAATTTTCTAATTTTAACCTTTCTTTTACTTGACGCGTGTCGAGGCTGAGAGGACGCACCAGGCTATCTCACCTGGGCAATGAGCAAAGGATCTTTTCTTCCCACCAACACCCCCCCCCCCCCCCTTTTTTTTTTTTTTTTTTTTTTCTTCTTTTTTTCCTTTCTTTCTTTCTCCTTTCCTTGCTCGCTCAGACCTGGGGCAGCCTGGGGAGCTTTTGTGTGCCTGGTGCTTTTTTGGCTCCCGCGCTCGGTCGGGTCTCGGCGCATTTGCTGTGCGGCGGCACATGTGTGCGTGTGAGCACAGATGGTGGATTTATACAGGGGTGAGGAAAGGTGGTACCTCCAAACAGTTGAGCAAACCTTAAGTTGTGTGGGGTTTGGTGTGGTTTTTTTTTTTTTCTTTCTTCTTCTTCTTCTTTTTTTTTTTTCTTCCCCCCAGCCTGTTGTTTAGGCCTGAACAAATAAATGGGAGTTTAATTCAATTAGAGCCTGGCTTTAGTCAGTTGCCTCATGACAGAAATTATTCAATATTTTTTCCCCCCTCACATTGTTTGGTTTACACATCGCTGACTCCCTCCCTTTTGTGCTCTGTTTAGAGTGGCCGTAATGTGGTGAGCTTTTGTGTCTGCCGTGTCGCCGTCCCTTTCACCGCTGTCTGGTTCTGTCAGTCCTGAGGTGCAACGATGCTATTTTGACAACAGAAAGGTTTTAATGTATTAGGAACCGGGCCCGCGCTTGCACAGCAGCAAAATGTTGGAAACAAAGCTCGGGAGCCAGGACCGGTGACCGAGTTACAGCTGGGGAGGGGGGAGGAGAGATGTTATGAGGGGGCCTCAAGTCCTCGTGGTCCCAGCCCACCACGCGTGGACCTCCAGCTCTGACCAAGTTGGTGGCATCAGCGCCCTAGCTCGGCTCCAACCCACGGTGTTCCCACAGCAGCCTTCCCTTGGCAGCTGTAGGGGCAAGCAACGCCTCTGGAGGGAAGGCTAGTGAGGTCTCATTTCCACCTTAATGGTTAAATCTCCTCCCCCCATCTCCTCTCCGGGGAGCTGGGCAGGTGATGCTCAGTGTGGAGCAGAGCTGATCTCCCTCATTATTCCCCCTGATGGCCTCGGAAGTGGAGTGTTACCTGTTAGACATCAGATTTCCTGTTGACACCAGGAAACTGGAAAACAAGAACACAAAACAAAACAAACCCAGCTCGGGCTGACAAATAAGCAGGCAGAGCTTTTCAAGGCAGTTGTGTTGTTGCTTTTGTTGTTTGTTGTTGTGGTTTTTTTTAGTTTCTTGGTTGTCTTTTGGTTTTGTTTTGGTTTTGTTTTTTTAATGGCGGAGCTAGAGCTGCACAATGCTTTTGGGTGGAAGTTTGGAGGTTTCTTTCCAGAGCAGTATGCCTTTGGGAGGCGGGATGTGGCTACGGCAGCAGAAGGTAGGGTTAACATCTCCGAGTTTTCTCTCTAAACTTTTAACGAGGCAAGGTTCTCCTGAGCTGAAATACCAGGTTGTTTAGGCTCGAAATTGTGGGTTAAATGCAATATGAAAAATGAGTCAGATGTGTAGCTATTAATCTTTGGGGCGGAGGAGGATAAAATGCCAGCAGATGCAGAACTTCTTAATAGAAATAGAGAATCATTATTAGGTTGCCTTTTTTACATGATGGTATTACTCATTTTAAGTTAGAAAATGACCACTCTGTGATTTCTGAACATTTGAATGCAGTCCAGCTTTTACTGACTTTCTACCTACTGCGTGGTTATAAAGTTGAGCAACCTTTTTGGAAGGTGATAGACACAATATCTATTTATGCAAGGACACATTTCCCTTTTCTTTATGTTCTGTTTATTCAAGGTTTTGCTTCCAAGGTCTTATTACTATAAAACTTAAAGTGAGACAAGGCCTGCCCTCATGTCAGATAACAACACCAAAACAATTCTGATGGCTCAGTAGCTTATTATTTCTTACTTCCAGGTCTTAAATAAATTAGTTATTTTCACATTCCTCCTGAATATCCTTCAGACATGATAATAACTGCATTTTCTCTGAAAAGGCTCTTAATATTTCTTTTCTTCTCTTTGGTTTTAAATATTTTGTTGAATTGTCAGGTACAATAATAATTAGACGGGGTCTTGCAAAATTTATTTTAATGTGATGCTTATATTGTTTAACTTCTTGACATATTTACTAATCATTGCAGAACTGTTGGCAAATAGATTGTAAATAACATTGAAACACAGAAGTGTAGCAATGGTTTTAGCATCTTTTCTCCAGCATTCCTTTGCTGCAGTCTTGCAGATTCCTTTTTTCCTTTCCTTTTTCTTTTTCTCTCTTTTTCTTTCTTTTTTTTTTTTTTTTTCCCCATTCAGTCATCAAAGGCAATTATTGACTTGGGTTTTGAAGTGCAGATTATCAAGGTATTATTTCCTTAGAAGTGCAATACTGTAGATTGTGGAAAGCAAGAGGACCTGAGTAATATTCTAAAGAAGAGAGGGCACTGGTCTAAATAACTCAATGAATGACATATCTTTAGGGTTGTTTAATTTTTTTCATGTTATCTTTAGGGTTGTTTAATTTTTTCCTGAAGCATCAGTATAATGCCTCTCTCCTTTTTTATTACTATGGATTAAATAAGGTAATCAACACTTAAAAGTTTTACTAAAGGTGAAGAAATCCATGTTTTACCTTTTGGGTTTTTTTGTTTTGTGGGGGTTTTTTTATATGTAGTTACAGGATGAGTATAAAGTTACTGTATTAGGGTCTGGGAAGAAAAGAATCTGGGCAATTAAAGATCTGAGTGATGTGCAGGACCAGATCCTGGTTCCACTGAAATTAAGGAGATAGTATCAAAGTGCACAGAAGAAGCAATCAATATGGAAAAAAGATAGGTTCTCTCAGAGTGATTTCATTCTTTTCTCCTCCCATGATTAAAGTGGTGTTCTACTAAAAATCAGAACTTTTTAAAATTAATTTTTTCCTCTATTTCCTCCATCTTGACCCTTAAATATGAGTGCCCCCAAGCCAGGACGGTGCGTAACATGCCACAGGTGTGGAGCCTCCGAGGCCTCCTGGCTGGTGTGGGGCAGGATGTGCTGCCCACAGCCCCACATTCCCAGGCTTGGCTCAAGGTCCCATGTGCTCTCCTTGAAATCTGAGGTGAGAGGAACTGGGACCTGCTAGTAATTTATTTTGTTTAGAATATAGCAGATACTATGACACTTTCTTCTAGTCAGTACTTCCCACTTAAAGGAGTTACTGCTGCAGCTGAAGTTTTGCAGCAATAAGGATTTATCCTGTATGTCAAATGCTTCTTGTCTCTGGTTCCACTTCCAGAGGATGTTTCCATTCACTGTAAGTAACCAAGGTGTTGCTTTTGTATAAAAACTGTGGTATTTTATAACTCCTGGCAGCTGTGTGGATGTTGAGACCTGTGTACATAACAGTCCACAGTTTGAATGATGTCTGTAAATACAGATTTAAGTAGCAAACAATGACAGTTTTGATGAATAACTGTCACTTGACAGTCTGAAGGGATTTCAGGAAGTATTTATTTGGGTTTTCGGCTTTTAAAATAATCTTCAACTTACGGTATTTGGGTAATTTTACCTTTCCTCCCACCTGCCTATCTAATAGACATTAGATATGCAGCTTCTGCCACTGTATTAGAGCAGTGGATTTGACTTCCTCTTGTTTGAGAATGAAGGAGAAGTTCACTCATTTGAAAAGAACATACAAAACACTTGGCCACAACCACTCAGCCACCACCCCAGTCTGTCTTGATCATAAAAAAAGACATCAAAAAACACTTTTTTGATCTGTATGTACTTAGTAGGAATAAGAGTTGTTTCCCCCACACACCAAATTACATTCTAGTTGAATAATTGTAGGACAATTTTACCTGTCAACTCCACTAGCTGGGGGCTCCCCTCCCAGGTACTGCCACTTCCCTCATGAGAGTGGGAACAAATTCTTCTGCCCAACTCAGTCCACAGCTGGAGGAGAATTACTCTGATAGCAATTACAAACTTACACTCTTCCAAAGAGATGGTGGGACAGCTGGATTCCTAAGACATAGCCGTGTGCAGCTGTTTTAGCTCAGCCTGGGTGTGACAACATTTTACAAACTGTATTTCAGGCCCTTCACAGCAAAAAAAATCAAGTTCTCAACAGGCTGAGAGACACGTAAGGTGGACAAATGGCAATTTACTATCTTCCAGAAACAGCCGTGCCCATATATTTAAACAGAAATGATCCTGTGCTGGAAAAGTTATACTATAGTGAGACTACCAGTTTTTTTCAGAACTCTTGAAGAATGGGAAATTGTATTCCCTAAAAAGTTACAGACAAAACTACGTAGAGCTCCAAAAGCATCTTTTTCTTTAGTTAAGAATCTTTCTACATGAAAGCTAAAAACAATAAGGAAAGTACTAAAAGTATCATTGGGACCAAAGATAATAGACAACGACATACAGTTCCAGTTCCTCTTTCATCTCTTCTGTCCCTCATCATCAGTCACTGCAGTGAGGAAGGAGAACTATCAGACTTGGAACTATTGTAGTCCAGTAAAAGCTTTGATTTTTTTTTTTAATATTTTTTTCCCTTTTTTCCCCCCTCCTTGCTACAATTCTTAGCTATTCTGTATAGGAGTTATCACTTCTGTTTGCAACAGCCAGGAAAAGGAAAGGGGATAAAATATTCACCTCCAAAGTTGCACTGAATGAAGCTGTGCATCTATATTTCTCTTTCAAGGACATCCTCAAAACTCGTGGAGGCAAAGCCACCCACTGCAAACCGTGAAGCTGTATAGATTTTAAGGTAATAAAGCTAACGCAACTGTCAGTCTCCAAACTGACAAAAGAGAAAGTTATTTTTTTTCTTTTCTGAAGAGGCTTCTTCTTCAAAGACCCTATTGATGGGAAGGTAGAAGGAAACCTGACATCATTTTGGATTCTTCCCAGCCTACCTTCAGGCATCTCTTTCTACTGCTTCTTTCATGGAAGCACTCAAGTCTTAGTGTGACAATTTAAAAAATATGAAGCCTCTGGGCTATTATGAATTTCTGTCCCCAGAGACAAACACAGCACAAATCTGACACAATAGAAGACTCAGAGGAACGGTCTGTTTTCTGTTATTTTGAGATGGTCAGCTTGAGACTGAAGGTGATGATGATGTGGGGGGTGAAACCCACATCAGTTTTACAAGGGATAATTCCCATGGAGGATTTGTGAGGATTTCAGAAATAGAGGGAATTGAGAAAAGAGGTGTAAGGATGAGAGTGAGAAGTAAGAAAGGGTGGAGGATATGGTGGCAGATGCCAATGGACAGCTTGGGTGATTCTGTGGGTGACATGTGTTTTCCAGACAGAACAATGGCATCCAAACTGCTAATCAGAACCAAGGGTTGGCTTCATCTCTCTGCTGTAAATCTTGCATTCTTCTGTCTTGTCTGCAGCCAGATTTTTCAGTCTGTCAGTAGAAAGTGGACCAAATTCTGTAGTGATCTGGAGTCTATTTATTGAAGTCAATGAAGTGGTTTAAAATTACTGTGAAAGTGAAAGGAAGGTAATTTAGTCAAAATGCAGATATGAAAATACTGTTGATTTTTTCTATATAAAGCCTAAATAAAAATTGTGAACTAGAGACTCTGCAACCACATCTGTTCTGTTTTCCAGTTCCACAACATGTAGAACATGGGAATAAACAAATGGGTTTTGAAAAGTGAAAAAGATTATTTTATGTCCATTCATCAGGAGCAAATTTCAATAAATGGCATTAAATACAGGAGAGTCCCTCACTAGATCTCACAAGTGTTCTTCGTCTGTCTTTTCTTGTTCACTTGCCTCTTCAGTCCCTAGAAAGTTTAGACTATTCTTATATTTTTAAACTCTTTCAATAGGATAACTATGGGACTAGTTCTATTCTTGCCTCTATGTTTAGAGAGAGAAAAGCAATTTTTGAGCAGGGAAAGAGAAATGTGACTGTATTAAGCTGTACTATTATGGAGATAATTTTCTTCTGCCATCTGATTCCTCATAAGATAATATTCTTGTAATTTCTTAAGACTTAAAAGATGTGTCCCTAAATACTTCAAAATCATCAAAATCAGATCAAGGATACAGTTAAGCAACAAAAACATCTTCTTGAACATCATGAACATTAGAGCCATACTAATTCCATACTAATTTCAAGCAAAAACTGAAGGTATATTGTCTTCCTCCAGGCTATGCTTTTGTGTCTTCTGTGAACAAGCTCTATAATCTACCAGGAGAACAGGCTATCTTGAAGGATAAATAAATAATCAATTATTTATGTTTCTAAAAGCATTTAGCTGCACTCTTAATGCTGTATAACCATTTAAAGGTATGTATTCAGCAGTGAACTTCCAGTCTGGTAATCTAGTGTATGGGATTTCATCAACACCCTCAAAACTCATAGGAAGACAAACCTGCTCCAGGCCATTAACATCCAGTAACTGGCCTATCACTTCAGTACAGATAGAGCCATCAGAAAGGCAGAGGTTGGCTGACCACACAATTGCCAAAATTAATGTCTCCAAATCAAGATATATAAACTTAGATTAATTGTCATTAGCAGCAACAAGGAAAGAAACACTTTCCAAAAAGAGAAGCCAAAAGCCTCACCAATTTGTGTTGTATCTCATCTGACAGTGCAACTTTGGTAATGGCCTCAGGACTCTAGCTGAAAATATAACTAGGAACAATATAAAGTAAGTTGCCTACATGATACAGGAGTGTTCCTTGTTATTGGGTTCAAAATAATATCACAGCCTCTTGTTGAAGTCTGTGGTGGGTTTAATTGTTTTAAATACATGCATATTCCAAAGCATTGACATGTAAAGGCACCTGGCAGGGTGAGACACAGGCCTGAGAAATCAACACTCAGGCTTCAGGATTAAGCAATCCTTGAAGTCTTCATTTCATTTTTCTCTGGCTTTCCTCCCTGCTAATATCATACCTTAAGGACCACAGAGGACCTGTCTGGTGGCAAAATTTTGTCTCAGGAGTAAGTCGCCCTGTTTATGGAGTTGATATGCTGATGGTACATCTTATTAGAATCACCACTCCCATATCAATTATGGTTGAGAATATGTCTAAATGTAATGTCTAAAATTAAATGTATTTTTATTATCAGTGTACCTTCCCTGAGAACAGTGTTTATTCTGGTGGGAAAAGAGTGGGTGTACCCTAAGCTTCCTGCCATATCGCTTGTATCGTCCTCATTTCTCTTAGGAAGAGAGACACTCATTAGTAATAGAACAGAGGAGATAAAAATCACACAAAAAGCAGGTAAGGGCTTTTCTTATTTAGAGTCTGTAGATGACAGAAGCAAGGAAATGCAAGGGTAATCCTTTTTCTTTATTCTTAGATCGTATCATTTATACTTAATGTGCTGCAGAGTCTTGTGAGCATTTACAGGCTTCAATTATCTACAGGGTAAGAAAGCATTAAAAAAAAAAAAAAAGTACGTTGTTATCTACATGCAGAATTTACCCACATGTAAGTCTTTTTGCTGTAAATCCTTTGCATACATCAAGCCTGAAAACTCAGGCATGGCTTGGGAATGTCCAAGAACCAGTTGGAAGAAAGCAGTTTCTTCTCTCATGTTTCCAGGCTTGGCCAGGCTGCTTCTAGGATTTCACCTGTGGTTTGTCCTCTGGTCATCCCATCTGCCACTCCTGACTGGGGTTTCTGCACTGAGATAGGTGGTAAAAAAGTGTCTGATTCTTCACGTGGGGATGAAACAGGGTTGTCATCATCCAGTGAGGAGAAGGGCATATTTTCATCCTTAGGTGGACACTTCCACTTTCAGCTCACTTGACAAATTCATTGCCACCTTTCAGCAATCACCTGCTCTTACAGTCCAGAAAAACCACAGTGCTATGACCAGTGACCTGACCATCTGGCACACCTGAAAGAGTTGGGCCTTTCTCAAAATGTTACCCCAGATGCCTTGGCCAAGGCTGTGCAAATGGTCCAGCTGTCCCCATCCCCTGGCACGATGCAGCCTTTCCCATCCCTCATCCTGCAGGGAGCCGTTTGCATAAATTCCTTGCAGATCAGGGAGAAAATTGATCCCCTACTTTTCAGTTCCCTTCTTTTACTGGTTGTCACAACCTTAACAGTACTTGACATCAATGGGAGTTACATTGTGGATTGGGGGCAGTGTTTGGCCCTTAAGCGTAGTTTTTGCATGTTAATACATTAGCAACTGATGTCTTATTTGTTCAGTAACTGACAGAATAATGTACAGAAAGCACGTAAAGTATGAAAAGGGGCTAGTTAGGTAATGTTGAGCAGAACATCTTCAAGACAACGCTGCAACCACTGTATTTCAAATGTCAGGCTAATTATTATCAACATTTAAATGTTAGCGTGGGCCATTTTTAATAGAGGAATTTTTTTCTGCAGGTACTGTTACAGGAAGAAAATGTCACAAGTAGTTCTGCCATCACATTGTTCAAAAAAAAGTATATAAACCAAGGAAATTCTTTCTAGAGGCAGCAAAAAAGCCACCTTGTTTGCTTAAAACTGACTGCAAAATTAATCTGCCTGATTATACTGTTTGGTGTATCATTTATTTTAAGGAGGCATGGAGATGGTTTGCTAGAATATAACAATTTCAACGGAAAATAACATTTGTCAGAGCTAAAGGCAGAGCCTTTTACATACAGTTTTGTGGTGGTTCATACTTGTGCAGGTCCCAGTAGTTCTGGAGGCATCTGAAGTCTGAGCTGTGTTCTCTCTGGTAACCCTTATTACAGAAAATGAAACTTGAATATGATTCAGCACAAAATGGAATGCAACGCCAATAAATTCAGATCCACCTCCTCTGGGCTGATCCATCCCTTCCCATGTAAACACAGCACTAAATGGCAAATATCACTGCAACCCTAGACAATACCTGTGTCTAATTATGAGCATGTTTTTCTCCTGCAACTGTTACACATATTTATCATTAACTTCTGCAAAGTTTTAGGTACCAACAGTGGTCTCAGCATTTATTACTGCTCCGTAGTTGTCTCTTTGCTACATCTCAAGGTCAGATGTAAAACGAGTGTCTGTTCTGAGCCAGCCATCAACATGTCTTCCCTCCTGATGGAAGGCAATTTTGGTTGGCAAAGCTGGTTGAAATGCATGGAGGACTTCTTTGATTTCTTCTCGGTGGACTTGAAGGCACTTGTTTTTTATGCCGTCTCTATAGCTCCATCATATGCATGAATTTTGGGTGAAGCTCAAAGTTGCTGGCTTGACCTAGTGGAAAGAACAGAGTCTGAAGTTAGGATGTGTTGTGTAGGAGGGCTTTCATTTCTCGACGCTGAGTACAACATTATGCATCATAAGTGCGAAAATAGTAATCAGCTTGAGGTGCATTAAGTGTGCTCTGCTCGGTGACCCACATTTAAAGAAGCTATTGTCAATTATTATAAAAAAGGGGGGGGGAAAAATCCTTTTTGTTTTCCTGTAAAGGCAGAGGTAGGCTACCGAGATGTCTGTGCTGACCATGGTGAAAGCAGTTAACTTCTGAAAATGGGAAAGCAAAGGCCTTGATGGTATTATATTGAATTTCGCATAGTGAGGCTGGGGTTTTTTTAATATGTCTGTGTCTGATTTGACACATAGAAACAACACAGACATGTAGTTTGTCACCAAACTTCACTAAAGTCTGAAAAAGAAAATCCCCTGGCATGAGTATCAGCGAATTAAATGTAATTAACACACAGGAGGATCTTTGTCTTTACACACCTAAAAAATTATTGTGACCATTTTAAATTGTTTTACCTGAATGATGAATCACATCGTGTGGCTGCATTGTGGACATGGACATCTTTGGCT
>NC_067287.1:4075000-4100000 GCF_020740795.1 Apus apus
CCATGGAGCTGCCTCCAGCCTCTTTGAAATGCTATTTTAACTCACTCTGAACTCCTGGTTCCATGGAAAGCAAACGGATCCATAATAAATACATGGCAAATAATTCTACACGTACCATGCTCATTTGCATGTGAATTAAGCCAATTTATGGCCAGAAAGGCAGACTTTGTCAGCGCAGGGAGATTGCACAGAAGATGCAAACAAATGATAGGGGCAGAGAAGAGCTGCCCACGGTTGAGACTTTGTCACATTTCTGCACCACTTGATATTAATACTTGCTGCCCTTTGAGTGAGGTTAAAGTGATGACAGCAGCTCAGATCTGTGCAGTGATAGATAGAAATAGAGATAGAAGGACTTCTTGTATCTTCCTTTTGTATTTGCAGTTTCTTCCAGGTATAGATCTCACAGTGTCTGTTAACTGATGATTTCTTTTAAATACGGGGAAAAAAAAAATAAAGAAAAAATCCCTTTTTATGACCTGATTGCTTATTAGATTTGATATTGGGAAAAGCCCTTCATTTACTCTACAAATTGTTTTGTTTCCACTGGTTGTCATGTTTAAAGTAAATAAGTTCTCATCCCTTCAGCACCACTGAACAAAGCCATTGTATGGAGGTCCACAACAGCCCTTTTCTCTCCTGCCCTTAGCAGGGTCTGCCTCCCTTACCCTAGCTTTGTAAGCAGTTCTATAATGTGCCAGTGCTAAAAGTGTGCATCCTTGTTTCACAGAAGAAATGAAGGAAGATTATGACACTATGGGGCCTGAAGCCACAATTCAGACCACTGGAAACAATGGTACAGGTAAGGTATTGCGTGATACGAGCATCTCTTTGCTTCTCTGTCATGTAGCGTTAGCTGTGCATGAAGTGACAAAACAATTTCTCTGTTGTTTCACTTTAACAATTGGGAAATATTTACCTCATTCTCCTCGTTTTTAATTTTTTTCCCCCAATTTGATCACAACATTGCAGCAAAAATCTCATTCGGTGGGAGTCCTTGCGACCCCTCCAGCAGCCCTGAACTCCTTTTAACTGCATCCAGTTGAGCTGAGAGTTTTCACTAGCATGAGGAGAGGTTTTCCCAGTGAGGGAAAAAATCTCGTCTAGTTTAAAGTAGCTGGACCAGGATACAGTAGTCTTTTAATGAGAGCAACTGTACAAAGAGCTTGATAATGAGGATGGGGTGCACCCTTCTTGGCAACCCCAGACTTGCCTGGTGCACAGAGTAAGCTACTTCAGAGACTGAAAACGTCTTTTCAGCAAGACACATAAACCCTTTACATAGATACACAGACACACACGCTTAAAATGCATATTTATGAGATTATTATGTTTCTGGCTAATCTTTTTATTTTATTTTTTTCCACATCTCTTTCTTTCCCCTCTTCTTAGAAAACAATACGTTTTTGTGGACCATGAAAGGGGACAGAGATATTTAGCAGGCATCATCTCTGAGCCACCTCTTTTTTTTTTTTTCTGTAGCAGAGCAAAACAGCAAGAGGTTTCTGTTACTGTTTTCTAATCCAAATCAATTCAGGGGTTTACCATGTTCTTTCCAAAGGCCAGAAGGCCCCACTCCATCCCCAGCACAGCTGAACACCACACATCACCCCACATTTCTTTTGCATTTTCTCACAATTGCAGATGTTGCAGATAGCCCTGATTTACATGGTTAAAAGTAAGAGTTTTCTAGTATAAGTACATTTTGATGCATTCCATTGTGAGATTTAATTCATAGGTAACGCCCTCTAGAAATATTACTGTAAAAGGTGCTACCTAAGTCTTGCAAGGATTTTATTACTCACACTTTCCTAATGTTTGTAACACCCACATAAAACCCCAATGTTCTTATTAAGTAACACAAGAGATTGACTTTATAATTCTTGAGGGGGGAAAATAATAGGAAAATAAAACTATGTCACTGTTTTTTTCATCCATTAGATTCATTATGCATGAAAGGAGGGTGGCACCGAGGCACAGTTTGTCAGTACATATATACTTAACGATGTTGCCATACAGAACTGGTTACATATGGATTTTAAAAGCTTTTTTATTTCCAAGGGACATTAATAAAATGACAAATTGTGCATAGCACTTGAAGAAACAGGACTTTAAAAGATGTCTGATTCAGAAATAAGCCTTGATGATTATCTGAATTACCATTACCAGAGCCTTTGAGGTCCCCTATCAGTCCGTGTGACTTCCTTTGCACATATTTCCCTTACCATAACAGGCCTTGACTCTTTCATACTTGCAGTGTGGTCTGCTTGAGGGGGAAGACTTCATGTCCTTTTAGCCCCTTTCCTTACAGTATCTGATGGCTTCTGCTGCCTTCTTGACTATAGCCTCACGGCATCACTCCGGGGACCGGGAGCCATCCAGCCCCTGCACAGCCCTGCCAGCAGCTCTGCCCAGGGTCTATGGGGTGTCCTGACTCTCCTCAAACCAGTTTTCTGGGGGAAAACATAAAGGTTGACACAGCATGATGCACTGCAAACTCACGCTTCAGATAATGCTTTGCATCTAGCTGGACTGCATTTCAAGTGCAAAATGCTGCTCTGGATGTTGCCTCTGACTATCTCATCCCCAAGTGTCCTGTGTAGGAGTCCCAGCTTCCTCTTCTCTCCAGATGCTATTTGCTGCAATGGGCAGTTTGCTCAAATAACCATTACGAGTTGTCCTCTGCTAGTGTTTAATTCAGGTCTTGTACCACTGAGGCCTTCAGAGCCACCTCTTTCAGCGGAGACTGGTGCCTGGGTGGGCTTGGCAGAACATGTTGCTGTAATGGCTACAGTCTCTGTAGTTTCTCAAGAGTGAGGTCAGATTATTTAGCCATACTGAATCATCTGAAAAACAAAATGCCTTTGCCAGTCTTTTCACCTTGGGTGGAAGATGCCAGGTGGCAGTTAGGAGTTGCAGCATCCTTCATGCAGAGTTAATACTCCCCCACCTTGCCTGTTGAGGTGCCTCAACCATTATTGGAAGAGGTCAGTACCTGAGCCATTGAAGGTCCTTCCTACCTAGTCTGGGAAATGTTCACGGTTTCCTTCTTCAGCCTCACTATAGGCTTTGGGCCTCAATTTTTCCCCACAGGTAGTAGAGGGATTTATTACTGATGTTTAATAAAATAGCTGAAGTGAGGCTAAGACTCAACCCAATGAAAGAAGTTGAAACAGTGACTCCATCTTCAGTGAGAGCCATACTACATTGACCTTCCGGTGTCCAAGCAAGCCACTTGGGTCTTCCCACAGACTAACGTGGGCTCTTCCAGATAGGCCAAGAAGATTTCTCTCACTTAACACAATGTGTCTCTTCCTCTTGACACCAGACTTCCTAGTGCTTCAGGACTTGGGCTGGGCACAAAGGCAGGAGATACAGCTTCAGACTCATTCACCTACATCCAGCTAGCAAAGTTTCTGTAGGTGCATGCAACAACTGTGGAGTATTTTTAGCATCAAATTCATTGGGGAACGTCGTTAGTAGAGAAAGAAAACTAAAAGAAAAAGTCTCAGTTATTAAATTATTCTGCTATTGTCAGAATGGCCACTTCCTAGTGGTACTTAAAAAAGAAATCTTGTTATCTAGACATTTAATCAGCTGCATTTTTATAATGAGCCATGGAGGCTTTATAGTGGAAAAGCAAAAGTGACCACTAGAGTGAAAATTTTAGTCTTTGGTCCTGCTAAATTAATTTGCAAATATTTCTGGGATTTCTGAAATGGTCCCTTGTCAAAATGATGTTTTGTAGAAAGGGTTTTAAAAATGTCAATGAATTAATTCCTCTGGTCTATTTTATTGTACCTGCTATGTTTATTACTGCTGGGATGTTTGCAGACAAAAAATTAACCAATTCCCTGTGAACAAACAGAAAAACATTTTCCTGGTTTTGAATACTAACATCTGACAAGCTTGAAGTAAGGATCTCTTAATAGCATTTAAAGAAGGGGGAAAAAACATTTGGAGGGAGGAAAATAGAAGTAAAACTTGGCAGGTTGGAGGACAGGCCATTTTCAGACTGTAATCTGTGTGTACCAATGGGGGCCTCTCACTTCCTGGCTAATGAAGGCTGTGGTTTTATTAGCTTTGTTTGCGATTAAGGGCAGCTATCACCATCTCACAGGACGACTTCCCACACAAAATAACTGGTCTCCCAAGCTCCTCGAACCCTTCTCTCACTTTATCTTGAAAGGTCCTAAATGCCTCCAAAGATAGCTTTCCTTCATGCGTTTTATTTCTGCGTGACACGACCACATCAGCTTTTGGAGCTGAAAATATTTCTGCTCTCCAGGCTCCAATAATTAATTAAAAAAAGACTTATTTGGTGAGGTCACCCGCCGTCAATCTCACTGAAGTTCTTGCCTCACAGGAGGGGATGTGCAATGTGTGTGCAGCCTTAGCCCACGAGGAATCTGGGAACATGACTTTCTGCATGGAGAACAAATTAGGGCACGGGGAGGGAAGCAAGCCTTCCCCCCCAGAAATTGAGGGAGAAATCTAATGTTTATCTGATGAGTCTTTTTAGTAACACTGGGTGAGCTTCCAGCCATGTCTGAATTGTCACTAATGTCACTGGTGGGAAACCAGATACACGTGGTCACCTTTTGCTATTTATGTTAATCTGCAGTGTTGCAGCACTGGTTGTATTGTTTCAGTTAAGGATTGGTCAGCTTTTCCACTAAATCCCCTTGTTTTTAGGGGTTTATAATGTAGACATAAACATTTGCTTTAGCTCCTGGATTGCATGCACAGACATAGAAGCTAAATAATCCAAAGAATTAGGAAGCCAAGGCCAGTAATATCACAACAGCCCTCCACAGCCTGCTGGATCAGCTTCCAGATAGACTTGGAGTCAGGAAGAAAAGAACCTCATTTGGGTTTTAGTTTGGGACTGAAGCTCCTAATATTAACTCAGGCCTTGCTTGGCAACTTGAATTCCCCATCCCATAAATGCAGTTGCAAGCTCCAAACTCCCCCAGCCTGCCTGGAGGAAGAGAAGACATGGAACTTTTCCCTGGAGTCATCCCATCGTTTCCCCCTCCCTGCTCCCATATCTCCTCTCTGGATAAAAGCTCTCTTGCCTTGCTTCACAGGTGGCATGAACATGGCTTAACCATGAACCTGGCAAAAAATGACCTTGCTTTTCTTGGATCTGTTGCCAAGCCAAGAGAAGGAGCAGAGATGGGGTAGTGTTAGGCTGGAAGGTGGGTGACCTTACAATAGTTGGAAGATCGAGGTGTAGCAAAGGAATGAAAAGTCAGGTTTCCAAGATAAAAAGTAATGCCTCATCTTTGTTCTGATAAAAAATGAAGTCAGAAACAAAGTTTGATGCTCCTGTGCATAAGGTGTACTTCAGCGACCACCATTTTGTTATATTTCTCTCACAGCAACAAAATGGAGGTAAGGTAGTTGGTCGTGCTCTCCATATTTGTGCTCGCCTTCTATAGAAGTTGGGTTTTTTGAGGGAAGAGAAGAAGATTACTTTTCTTGATACTAACAAATGATAGCAAGAGCTACAGAAGGACCAAGGGAGAAGCACTGTGGTGGTGTAGTGATTCCCTACAAAACCTCTTGTGCTAGGAACAGAAGTTTCCTTCCAAAAATGGGGTCCCATGCCCTGTGCCATTTGTTCACTGACACTAAAATCCTTCAAAGCAGTTGAGAAGCTGCTCAGCTCATATGAAAAATAGGGCATATTTGTCTCAGCCAGAGGATTTGATTTTATCGGCTGAAGGGATGAGGTTTGCATAGACCAGTATCTACTTCTATCGATGGCGGTGAGATCAGCCCTTCAGGCACTTTCAGGTTCCCAGTTGTGCCCCAGTCAGAGGCCACATCTCATTTTGACTGCCAGCATCACCTCGTATTTAGGTGGGAAACTGAGGCAAAGCACTGACACCTTTCTAAACACCAAGGAGCTGGTTAGTATCTCATTTCCAGTGGTTACAAACCAGTATAACCCTATAGAGCCATAACCATTTTGATTTCCATGAGTTTGTCCCATATTTCTCCCCAGTGTCAGTGAGAGCAGAATCATGTCATAGCGTATTTTACTTTTGCATGAACTGTAGAAAAGTTCATGGCATTGCCTTATTTTCTTATTTCACCTAAGGAGAAATGCATTAAACATGTAATCAATCATAAGCCATTCATTTTGTTTGCGGTCACTTAAAGCCAAATATCTTTAATTCCTTGCCACCAGCTGTGTCTTCCAAGACTTGTTAATAAAAAAAAAATAAAAAAAAAATCAGAGGAAGACAATTATCAGCTTATTTTTTTTCCTGGTATAATGATACTGATATTTTTCTGTAATGTCCCAAAGTTTTCTGTGTCTTTCCTGTATGCAGTGTTCATATGTAGAGAAGAAAGCACATTTTTAGTAACAGGATGTTTTGTGGTTGAGCGTATATTGTGTTGCATGGACATTGCATGGACAATAAAAAATTGGGTTTACATTTAAGGAAAAGAAGGAAAACTCTTGTACAGGCTGTAAAAGTGGCTTTAGGCTTGGTATCCCTGTTATGGTCTAAAACATGTGGTTCTATTTGTAGAAATCTCTGAAGCAAGACTTTTTTAAAAACAACCTATTCTCCCATTGTAAATTAATTTTTCAAAGAGAAAAAAAAAAAAAGGCAGATGATGAGAGCAATTCTCTTCTCGTGCCTGCCACAGAAGAGCGGCCTGAGGCAGGGCCTGTGATGGAGGAGATCTTTACTACCTGCACCTACCACCTCTGCTGCAGGGACTGTCTGGGGGCCTGTGGAGACTGTTTGGGGGTTCTGCAGGGACTGTCTGGGAGTCTGTGGGATCTGGGAGCAGCTGATCTCAGTCCTGTAGGTTGAGCTGTGTTCATGCCAAAGCCCATGGGTCCCCCAGGAGCCCCCTGAAGGTTCAGGTTCCAGAGATGAAGGATTACCTGCATTACCCAAGCCTCATAAACTTCTCCTCCTGCCCCAAAGAGCCCCCGTTCCTGTTAATTTAACAGCCTGCCCCTACTTCCCATCCACACTGGTGGAAAGCCCGCATTAATTTTATTAGGAGCCAGAGCAAGATGATGAGGGCAAGGACCCAGCTACAGCCCCAGCCTCAGAGCTCCAGCCTGAACACCAGCTCAGCCTGCGTCCTCAACCCACCCGAGCTCATGGGGAGGCTGCACTCAAGCCCCTTTTCTTCTCCCTTTCTCTCGTTTTAGTGAAGAACGCCAATTGCACGTCGGACTTTGAGGAATATTTCGCCAAAAGGAAACTGGAGGAAGGAGATGGACATGCAGTCAGCATAGCAGAGTACCTGCAGCGCAGCGACACAGCCATTATTTACCCTGAAGCTCCTGAGGAACTGTCTCGCCTTGGCACTCCAGAGGCCAACGGGCAAGAAGAAAATGGTGAGGCTGGAATTCATTTTTAGCCAGTATCCTGACCTCGTGCAGCTGTTGCAATTATAAATGCACTGCATGCCTGGGTGTTTACCTTAAAAATTGAAGAACAGCTGCAGCGGCGTGGAATTTCATGAGCAAAGATTGGGGCTGTAATTTCAGTGTATTGTGATTTTTTAGTCAGCAAATTTGTATTATTTGGCGGGTGAACCGGAGAGCTGAATTTAAACAGGAGGAAGGCTGCCACTCTTGTTGGGAGTTTCAGAAGTTCTCATTGAGTTTTAATGCACCAAAAGATGGGGTAGCTGAGCTGTCACTCTCCAAGGCCTTGGTAAATAATTGGAAAAGCATCGGTAGGAAGGATTCGGTCAACGTTGTAAGTAATGTAATGAGCTGGGGCTGGAATGCAAATCACCAATTGATCAGGAAAAGTATTTCTTAGTTTTCCAGCCAGTGAGGTCTACTGGAGGAAGGATACCCATAATTAATTTCCTAGTGGGGTCCTGCGTGGGTCTTGCATGTCTGCCCTGGGTGTGCGTGGGTGCTGATGCTGGTTGGAAGCACCGTCCCTCCCTCTCGGGCAGCAGATTGCAATGATGCCTCTCATACCATCCCGGGCAATCAGCCCATGAGCTGCCATTGATTTGCTGACCTTTTGGCCTGCCTCTTTCTCCCCCCTCTTTATCCCGGGGCGCAGACCTGCCACCTGGAACTCCAGATGCCTTCGCCCAACTGCTGACCTGCCCCTACTGCGACCGGGGCTACAAGCGCCTGACGTCCCTCAAGGAGCACATCAAGTACCGCCACGAGAAGAACGAGGAGAACTTCTCGTGCCCTCTCTGTAACTACACGTTTGCCTACCGCACCCAGCTCGAGCGACATATGGTGACACACAAGCCAGGGACAGATCAGGTGGGGGGCTGGTTTTAAGTGATTTCTTTCTGTAATAACCCCTTAGAGAAACGATATTGCTTTGATTGGCAATCATTATTAATTTTTCATGGCATTTTGAAGATGCAGATCTTTTAATGGTAATAGCTTTAATTGAGGTCTAAATGATTTTTTGATGGTCTCTTCTAATATGATTTAATAGTCTTATGTTCACGATCGAATGAGTGTGTTAATTTCTAATTTAGAAATTTTATTTGCACTTTAACTTGACTTTAGTTTCGTTTTTATGTTACTCAAAAAGTGAATGAAACTGTAGCATTTTAATTATACATTATTAAACATCTCAGCAATTTTAATTCCATTTTTCACCTAGTTTTACTTTGCAGTGTTGCAAATAGGAGTTCCAAGACATAACTAAAAGATCCACTAATATTTTTCATTACTTTTCGAGTAACCTTCCATTCTCAATCACATGGAATTATGCGTATTTGGTATAATCGTTTGTTAAACATAATTACACATTTTGAGAATAACTCTCCCTACAGTACATATAGGCTGTCATTTGTGATTGTGCCACTAACACATGCACGTGCTAGAATTGTGGCATGGCTATCATTTGTATAGCCAGGCAGCATAACTGCAATAAATCAAGTCAGTTTTTTCCTCGATGTGATGCATGTAATATTATATCAGGGCTGCATTTAAGGAAATGCTGCGTATCTCAAACAGGTGACTGAGCTTCCCTAGTGCTCCTGAACAGCCTGGCGAGAGACCCGTGCCACGAGGCTTTTGACATACGAGCAGAAAAACTGCTCCTGTCCTCACCAGAGAGTTACTTTTGAAAACCTGTCCTATAGAGGGGCTGTAAGGGAAACTCAAATGGCATGGTTAAAACTTCGATAAATAGATGCATGCATCATGTCACATTATAAAGGCTTTATGCCGTATTTATTTTTCTTAAAAACCTGAAAATCATGATTGGCTGTATTTCTCTTGGTAGGTTTTTCTCAGCATAAAGTAAATTCAGTTAGGCAAACACACATCCTCTCATGACACAAGAAACCTGCATCTTTTGCTTGATCTCCAGTCAATATAAATGATTCTAAAGTGATTTCTCCTGTGCTTTCCTTCCTGTGGCTTTTCCGGTAGACAATCCCTTTCTCACGCGTGTATTTTTCCTAACCTGATCCACTGTAAGGTTCTTTCTTTTGCTTCATATCCTTAAAAACACCACGGGGAAAAGAAAAAAACCCAGCCTGCCTCGATATTTATCCAACGCAACCGCCTGAAATTTCACATGTGAGAGCGCGCCGGTGCTGGCGCATTATGAATGGTAGCTTTGGTGTTGAAAAGTCCCCTCATTTGCTCATGGCATTTACAATTAGTAAATTAAAATGATTGTATCATATTAACAGTGGCACAACTAAAGTTTATAGTAGTCCTCGGAGGGCGATGGGGGGAGACAAAACAGCTGTTGCTGTTTGTTTATGCAACTCAGCAACATATGAGCGCGGGTCCCTCAATGGCGCGCGGCGGGCTGGGCTCTGCTTGATCTTTGAAGGTTGCTGCTGTTTGAACAAACCTCCCTGTGTCCCATGTAACACCATCTGTCTCGCCAGGAATGTGGGAAGAGGCAGCACACCCTCGCAGTTGTCATACCGTTTCGGAGCTGCCTTTTTTTTTTTTTTCCTCTCCCCTTCACCCCCCGCCCTGCTCCCGCAATAGGCTTTTGTGTTGTGGCTGCCTACAAAAAAATAGGCTGACCTCCTACCTTGAGCACTCAGAGTGGTTGGCTGCACTATTATTAATTTTTTTAAATATTTTTTTTTTCCTCTCCAAATTCAAAGTCACAAGGCTTTTCTCGCTTGTTACAAAAAAGGTCAGCTGCCTTTGATTGCATCTTTATGCCACTTTTAACTTGCAACTTTCCCTCGCCCCTTAGAAGTGCATTGGGGGAAAACATGACACGAAAGGTAGCTTGAGTCTTCCCTGCTGCTCTGTGATTTTAAAAAACACTTCCAGCAGCAGCTCCTGCCGCAAATGCAGTCTCTTCTGCTTGATAATGGATTAAATCTTACACAAAACACCACTAACAACAGTGTTTCTGTCTTTCCTACACATGCAGTAAACAGAATTTTTAAACAAGTAGAGTCCCACATGTTCAGAATCTGCTAGGAATATTAAGAACCACAAATCTTCTTATAAAACAGTTTCTCTCATGATAAGATACCTTAAAGCAACACATTTCTGATGAGAGACTTAGGAAATAATTCTAAAGCAAATATCGAATGCTCATGTGAAAGTACTTTCTCATTTGTTTCGGTTTACTGCCAACATTTTGATTTTTATTGCAACACTGATGAGACAAATAAATGTACACGCAGACCTTTTGGTCCGCTTGAGAAATTCAGAGCCACATTAATTTTGTTTTTGTTTTTTTAAGCTAGAAATTCATGGCTTCTCTTGCATAAAATTCATGTCGGTATATTATTTATTTCCTCCCCCTCCCAGCACCAAATGCTGACCCAAGGAGCAGGCAATCGCAAGTTCAAATGCACTGAGTGTGGCAAGGCCTTCAAATATAAACACCATCTGAAGGAACACCTGCGAATTCACAGTGGTGAGTAGCGGAGGTGCTGGTGTGCTCATTTGCATTTTGTTTAATTAGCTGATTTTTAAAGACTGCTTAAAATTTACACAGTTCTGCTTCTGGCTTTTTGGAGCTACTAAGGTATTTCAGAAGTGGTATCTGAGTCATCCTCATTTATCATGCTGTTAATACCACGGTCTTGCTGAAAGATTTGGAAATAGTAAAGCTTCCTGCAAATAATATAGATTGTTTGTTTGGCAGTTGGAGTTCAGAAGCGTTCATTCATTTCTGTGCAGTCGGACCCTGAAGAGTCCATTATATTTTCCATAACAAAAAGTCCTCCCAAGTGAAATACAGCTCATGTTCTCAGATAACAAGTAAGCGCAGAGCATCTCTTGTTGAATGACTCCTCCTTTTTGGCTCTCCTGCTTGATGTAGTGCTTGATTTAGCACACAGAATGCCACCAGGCTCTGTCTACACACAAACCTCTGCCTATGGAGACATAGAGGTCCTAACATCAGGACTCAGGTTCTCATACCGTGCTTCTTCCTAGTGAAAATTCCTCTTTTTTTTTTGAAGAAAACAAAACAAACCAAAACAACAAAAACAAACAAGCAAAAAAACCCCCAACAAACACAAAAAAAATCAAGAAGAAGAAACAAATAAAATTTGAAAAGTCTGGATTTGATTTGACACCATTAGCCACAGGGTATCTACCTGCGACTTGCAGAGGTCAGTCTGGAGCCAATCTCACATCTTGGCAGCTGTTGCCAGCTGGAGACCATGGGTCCAAACTGATCTCAAGACCTGTAGAAAGAGGAAGTAGGTTAAAGCAGTGGTGATGTGTGGTGTGTTGCCGTATTTTCTTCACTATTAAGAAGTGGATACAGAGACTATCAGTTGGGTATCAAATGCGATTGCTTGCAATTCTAGGAGCAGCAATGATAATTAACATTTGGTTTTAATTATCATTTTAGGTGAAAAACCATATGAGTGTCCAAACTGCAAGAAACGTTTCTCCCACTCGGGCTCCTACAGCTCTCACATCAGCAGCAAGAAGTGTATTGGTTTAATCTCTGTAAATGGCAGAATGAGAAACAATATCAAGACGGGTTCTTCTCCTAATTCTGTATCTTCCTCTCCTACTAATTCGGCCATTACACAGCTGAGAAACAAGCTGGAGAATGGCAAACCACTTAGTATGTCTGAACAAACAGGCCTACTGAAAATTAAAACAGAACCACTAGATTTCAATGAATATAAGGTTCTTATGGCCTCACATGGGTTTAGTGCAACTAGTCCTTTTATGAATGGTGGACTTGGAGCAACCAGCCCCTTAGGAGTTCATGCGTCTGCTCAAAGTCCAATGCAGCACTTAGGTGTAGGGATGGAAGCACCGTTGCTTGGGTTTCCTGCGGTAGGCAGTAATTTAAGTGAGGTGCAGAAGGTCCTACAGATTGTGGACAACACGGTTTCCAGGCAGAAAATGGACTGCAAGGCTGAAGAGATCTCCAAGTTGAAGGTTTACCATATGAAGGATTCATGCCCTCAAGCTGAGGAACAAGGAGTTACCTCCCCCAATATTCCCCCCGTGGGTCTTCCAGTAGTAAGTCATAATGGTGCCACTAAAAGTATTATTGACTATACATTAGAGAAAGTCAATGAAGCCAAAGCTTGCCTCCAGAGCTTAACCACAGACTCAAGGAGGCAGCTCAATAACATTAAAAAAGAGAAGCTGCGAACCCTAATAGACCTGGTAACTGAAGATAAGATGATAGAGAACCATAACGTATCCACTCCATTTTCATGCCAGTTCTGTAAAGAAAGCTTTCCTGGTCCCATTCCGTTGCATCAGCATGAGCGTTACCTGTGTAAAATGAATGAAGAAATCAAGGCAGTCCTTCAGCCTCACGAGAACATGGTTCCAAACAAACCTGGAGTGTTTGATAAGCAAACCCTCTTGCTGTCATCAGTACTTTCTGAGAAAGGAATGACTAGCCCCATCAACCCATACAAGGACCACATGTCTGTACTTAAAGCATATTATGCTATGAACATGGAACCCAACTCTGATGAACTACTGAAAATTTCCATTGCTGTTGGCCTTCCTCAGGAATTTGTGAAGGAATGGTTTGAACAAAGGAAAGTCTACCAGTATTCAAGTTCCAGGTCACCATCACTGGAAAGGGCCAGTGCCAAGGTGGCGCTGGCTGCCACCAACAACACTCCCACTAAGGACTCTTTGTCAGCCAGATCTCCAATAAAGCCTGTGGACTCTATAACTTCACCATCTATAGCTGAACTCCATAACAGTGTTACTAATTGTGATACTCCTCTCAGGCTAACAAAACCTCCTCATTTTACCAATATTAAGCCAGTCGATAAATTGGACCACTCAAGGAGCAATACTCCTTCTCCTTTAAATCTTTCTTCCACATCTTCTAAAAACTCCCACAGTAGTTCTTACACTCCAAACAGTTTCTCTTCTGAGGAGCTTCAGGCTGAGCCTTTGGACTTGTCTTTACCAAAACAAATGAAGGAACCCAAAAGTATTATAGCCACAAAGAACAAAACAAAATCTAATAGTGTAAATTTAGAACACAACAGTGTTTCTTCATCATCTGAAAACTCAGATGAGCCACTGAACTTGACGTTTATCAAGAAGGAGTTTTCTAATTCAAATAACCTGGATAAAAGCACTAACCCAGTATTTGGTATGAACCCCTTTAGTGCCAAACCTTTATACACAACACTTCCACCACAGAGCGCATTTCCCCCAGCCACTTTTATGCCACCAGTCCAGACCAGTATTCCTGGGCTGCGACCCTACCCAGGACTAGATCAGATGAGCTTCCTACCACATATGGCCTACACTTACCCAACTGGAGCAGCTACTTTTGCTGATATGCAGCAAAGGAGAAAGTACCAGCGGAAACAAGGATTTCAGGTAAGTTGTTGCAACCCTTTTCTTTTGAAAGGCTAGAATTTGATATTTTGTAACATGTTCTCTTACAGAAGAACAAGCCCATTTATATTTAGCATTTCCAACAAGGGTGAATTTTAGTCTAAAGTTGCAAAAATGCAGTGGAGTAGGAGAACAAATTGCAGTTACCTTAGGAGTACCTCTACTTGGATGCAAAAGCAGTATTGATACTTTGAATAGGCATAATGCTTGTGTTTCTAATCTGTTAAGAGCTCAGTCATTCCTTATGAGAACTGCATCTAAAAAATAATAATGAAAAATCTCACCCAGCAATAACATAAGAAACAAAGGAAGCTCTGTGGGGAAACTGATCTCTGCAGGGCTCCTCTCACAGTGAGCATAGCTACATTTCACAGTGGGACATTTCTTGGGAATCACCATTGAAAGTCCTCGAAGCTTCCTTATCTGTCTTTTTTGAGATATTGCTGGTGCACTGTGCATGGGAAAGTGTTCTCTCTTCTCATGAATGTCTGGAGAATAAGAAACATTGACATGTTGCTTCACCATAGCCCTTTCCTTCAGCCCTCTAATCCCCACCAGTCATCTGGAACAGCTTCGAAAAAACCCAGAGATTAAACAAAATTATTTGGAGAGGTACCAACTAGGGGCCCTTAATCACAGACAGAGTCTTTCTGTGGACACCTAATCTGGGTCAGCACTTCTTCGTGCCTGGGTACAACCATTAATCCTTTTCTGGGGTTGTCCCCATGTCAATACATGAGAAGCAAAGGATTTCACTGCTTCCACGCCTGTAGCAAAGAGCTGCTCTGTAGAAGTCCTATACTTTTATAGCTTTTTGCTGGGTGTATTCAGATATAAAGTACAGAGTTTAGTCAAAGGAGATTAACTGATTATAGATTGATACTCTTTTTAATTTTTTTAATTTTTTTTTCTTACATTTGTGTATGTTCCCCTATGTCCTATTATGGTCTATTAGTGATTTTAATGACTAGTAAATGTTTCATAGTTTCAAATGTGAAAATCAGGTATGGTTTTACATTACAGGCTGTAATCCCTCTTTGTACAATAGGAGCATAAATAGCACTGCACCTCCATAACAGCTGTTCCACTATTCCAATTTACAGTACATCTGCCCTCTTTGTAAATGTATTTAAGCCTATTTAATCTTCTCTAATATTAATTAGTGCAGACCTAGTCTAAGAGAACCGAACTGTGTGATAGCAAATGGAAATGTATGTTATCATGCAAGTTTGCACTCTCTTTGGATCAAGACAAAATAAATATCAAGAAATTTAATAATTTACTGATCCACATTCATTATTGCTTAATGCTGAAGGCTGTTTTAACATAGATAGAACATTGATAAAAAGTGTTATTAATATTCCCTATTTCAAATTACAAAATTAAATATAAAAATATAGCTTGAGGCCTTTAGTCAGGAGACATACATTTAAATGGATTGCATAATAATAACATTTGTACCTAAATATAAAATTCAATTAAAACCTTTCTACAGAAACAGAATATATCCAAGTTTCAGTGTTTTGAGAGGAATGATCTCTCGGCTGTTGCTTAGCCTTACCTCTGTAAAGTACTGCAGTACCTTTTGCTGCCCACGAAGAGCCTTCCCTTTGCATTTTCCACTCCTTGAAAATATTTAGTACTGACATGATAAATCCTGTTTGCTTGTGTAAGTCATATTATTGCAGAGTTCTCCAAGACAGAAAGTTGGTCGGAAGCAGGGAAGTAGGAGGCTCCTAATTATTTCCACAGTTCCATCAGCTGTAGAATCATAGAATGATGTGGGTTGGAAGGGACCTTTAAAGATCATCCTGTCCAACCCCTCTGCAATAAGAAGGGGCATCTTCAACTAGATCAGGCTGCTTAGAGACCTGTCCAACCTGACCTTAAATGTGTCTGGGGATGGGGCATTTACCACGTCTCTGGGCAACCTATTTCAGTGTCTCACCACCTTCAGCATAAAAAATTTCTTCCTAATATCTAGTCTAAATCTCCCCTTTTTTAGTTGAAAACCATCACCCTTTGTCCCACCACAACAGGCCCTGCTAAGAAGTCTGTCCCCATCTTTTTTATAAGCCCCCTCTAAGTATTGAAAGGCCACAAAAAGGTCTCCCTGGAGCCCCCTCTTCTCCAGGCTGAACAACCCCAGCTCTCTCAGCCTTTCTTCATAGGAGAGGTGCTCCAGCCTAATTTTTGTGGCTTTGTAGTGTTATTACCAATGGATTTCCAAGCTAAGACATGATTTTAACTTTTCTGGGGTGCTTGGTTCCTCCGTGAGAAGGAGTGGTGGTGGAAGTGGGTGTCACTGATGGGTGGTTCCTTCACAGGGAGAATTGCTTGATGGAACTCCAGACTACATGTCCGGCCTCGACGACATGACGGACTCCGACTCCTGTCTGTCCCGAAAGAAGATCAAGAAGACAGAAAGTGGCATGTACGCGTGTGACTTATGTGACAAGACATTCCAGAAGAGCAGTTCCCTGCTGCGACACAAATACGAGCACACAGGTAGAGCAGCCGAGCGTGCTGAGGGGAGGGTCGAGATCCGTGCTATGCTCTTCACAGTCTTTCCTGGGTACACTTGTGCAACGAGAGGTTCAGCAGGTGCTGAGGCTTTCAACAGGGAAGAGATAACATCTTTTGCTCAGTTCAGTGTATTTAGATTTTTTTTTTTAATGGTTATTGCTCGGGAAAGGGCTGTTGGTTGTGATGGGGTGAATCTTAGCAGGTGCTAGGTGAAATGCCATGCTGAGCATGGTGGCAATCGTGGTGCTCAGCATCTTGCAGGACAAGCCCTTGGGCTAGCACTCTGCCAATAAGGCACTCAGAAAGGAGTGTAACTTGGTCAACATGAAGTCTGGCACGGGAAGGAAGAGTGACAGTGTATTTCTTGTTTCTTAGACACTATCTGACCCCACACTGTTTAATCCAATAGAAAAACTTCCCCTGACGTTAGCAGTGTGAGAGCTGGCTCTGGCCAAGTTATCTCAAAGTAAACAGCTCATGGGGGTTGCTCTCCCTGTGACTTTACATGCAGGTTGTATTTTGCTTCTTTACTTCTCAGTGAACGTCCAGGGAAGGTTTCCTTCTTTCCTGTTTAGGGACTGATTTTTGTCTAGCTCAAGCAAGCCTGCCAAAGCTCATAGTGGATTGTCAGCTTAAAAAATATTTCTGGTTTGAAAAAGACCCTCCAATGCACCTGTGCTGGTTGTGGTTCTCCTCACGGGCAGGACTCCCTTCCCACTCTCAGCCCAGAGGTGGTGGACGCATCAGCAGAGCATGTTTTAGTTAGGGGAAAACAGGACTGGAGCTGCCCCAATAATAGAGATATCAAGTTAAGTTAGACAAAGGGAATGTGAATTATCATGTGAATTATTGTGCATCAGGACATAAACCAAACTCCAACTTCCTAGAGTTAGAAAAAAGCTTACTCAGGAGGAAACTTGCCTTAACTTTGAAAGCTGAGTCTCACTTCAGGAAATGAAGCAAGTCACATCATCCTTCAATCTCACCATGTGATGGTAAAAACCTTATACCTCTCTATTAATACATCTTCCAGGCTGCACATAACCATTTGGCATTCCACATATGAAAAATTTACTATTCAGAAGTGGATTGTGCCTTTAAAAAAAAATCTTCACTTTGTTATTTTTCTTTCTTATACTTTTCTTCCAAAATTTAAGTTAATTGCACATAGGAAGATAAAAAAGGAAGTTAAAATACATGGATTAGGAAAGAAAATTAAAAGCAACTTTTTGGACTAGATCAACTAGTTGATTGGTGGAATGTGCTTCCCACTAGATTATTCAGATAAAATTGTTTATTCAGTAGAAGAAGCTTTGAAGGCTTTATGTCCCTGCACCTTTTCTCTCCTGAATGATTTTATTACAGCCATCTGCAACCATTATGGTTTACTGCACTACTACTGTAAAGCTCTTATGTTAGAACTGGCCTTCATATATATTGGGATCTGGACATATGGTTGAATCCCGTAAAGTTGGTAGTCCATAAGATCGACAGACATATGGCTGAAAGGCTGAAAATTTGACAAGCTGAAATGTGTGCAATCACCTTGATTTGCAAAATAAACTGCATTTGGAAAAGCAAAAAATATGTTATGGTCCTTAAGTAGCACGGGAACCTACTGCCTTGAGAAACACCCCCACACCCGTGGGGACTCTTCTGCTTCTTTGCTCTGTCCCTTTCGGCTTCCCAACTCTAGGTCCATCAATTTTATGGGATTCAGCCTTATGATCCAGAACATGTATATGGTGTCATATTTAATACACTGGACCTACAGCACATCCTCAAGCTCAAGGGTGGCATTTAGAGCCAGGAAGCAGATGATCTTGTGGCAGAGGCACAGAGCATGCTGTGCTCTTTTCTGCCTTGCCATGAGATTTCCTCTGTGAATTTCAGCAAATTGCTTCATCTTTCTTTCAGCTTCGTCCATCCCTGAACTAGAGGGAAATGATACCATGCTGAAATCCTGCAATGGAACTTGCTAGATAAAGTGTGAAGTATAATTAAGGAGGCATTTGCTTTTATGGAGCCTCCACACATCGCTCTAATGTTTGATCGAGGTAGTTGGGAGCTCTGGAGACCTGGGCTGGGCTAGTCTCCATAACTCATTCACAGCCTTCAGGAGGCATGCTGCATGGGGACTTTGGCTAATGGCTTAGCATGACTCTTAAGAGAATTTCAAATTAATTTGATAGTTTTGGAAAAAGCTTGTAATTGCATTAATAGCATAGGTGTGAAACTGTAGTCTGAGTTCAGTGGAGGGAACTGAATTGAAAGCTGACACCATCTTCTGCATTTGGGGTCATTTTAAGAGTAGGCCCATGGTTTTCAATCACCTTTTTGAAACCTTAAAAAGAGAAAAAGCTTCTTTTCTGAGTCTGTTTTCTGACCAGCTGATCACAATCCGTTGTTACTTCATTAGAAACATATTTTAAGAGGAATTGAAACACTTCCTGTCTTTCCTGGAGAAGCACAAATAGTGGATGTTGTGTATACCAATGTCCTTTTTCCTTTGTAAAAAAAACCCTAAAATAATCTCTGCTTTTTTAGGTCTCTTTTTCTGATATTTGAGCAATCAGATTTTTCTTTGTCATCACTTCTCATGTTCCACATACCTATTGCAAGCAGTGCTAGAATGAGGGTTAAAAGTCAGACAGAGGCCATGTTCCCGATAAATATTTACCTCAGAGAAATTATTGGCAGCAAAAAACAACAGAGGCAGGTAAAATTACATGAGCTGCCATAATCATGTGCTACACCAGCTGTTGTAAAGGAGAAAACAGGAATGTCATAGGTTTTGCAGGGAGCTGAGTTTCCCTCCAGGGCAAAAAGAATAATGGGATTTGGCTGTTTGCATCAGCCTAAGAATTTTTGGTAAGGTCATGGTGCCACGGATCCAGCAAGCTCTGTGATTACCTCTGTACACCGTGCCTGCCATGGCTTGAGCACAGTAAAACATTGGGCCCAAATGTCACAATCCCTGATTTTTAATTTATGCAGCATTAGCAGTATTCTGCAATAGCTTCTAGCTTCACTTGGAGAGGGAAAATTTATTGTGTTGCTGCAATGAGTTAATTGCATTGGTTCTGGCTGATCTGAAATTCAGGGTAGAGGCCACCAGTTGTTGCAGGATCAAATCTTGCCAAGTTAATTTGAGGATGCCATTTAATTTTAAGAGAAGTTATGTGTACATTTTAGAGCCTGAGCTTCACATTTCTTTCAGACCAGGAGATGCAGCACTGTACTTGGGATGCAGAGCATGGCAGGTGGCACAGGAATTCAGTGCTCACAGTATTTGCTTCTGAAGTCTTAAGAACTCATCCTAACTTGGGTCAGGCTGAAATTAGTTGAGCAGATACTGTACATGTCTAATCTCAGATTTCTCCAAGCTGTTTAGCACAAGGTTGCAGACGCTTTTCTTACTAAAGGTGAAGAAGGGGGTTGCCTTGATGGCAAAGCATTGGTGCCATTGGGCAAACCAAAAAATCTTTGCATCGCAGATAAGGAGGGAGAAGAGTAGTGGGTAAGTGAACAGGTGAGCAAACAGAATGGAGCATCTAGAAACAGAGAAATATCCTGGCTCGTGGGTAGCAATCCAGCCCTCCTTGGTTATCAATTCTGCCTTGGGCTTATTCAGGAGGAAGGTGAACATTAGCCTCGGTTCTGTCAACATGAAGGCCCATGTCAGCCACATGCCAGCATTATCACAGCCTCACAAGGAAACCTGCAGCCTGCTTGCTCTGCAACAAAAGCTGGAAACAGTTTCTCAGAATCCTACCTAGAAATTTTAAATCCTTTCATTGTTGTTCTATATTACATCATATTCTATTTTATTACTTGTGTGGGCTGTTGAGGGCCTCATAGCTGTGCTAGTTCTTTCATCCTTTCCTTTTCCACTGTATATTTTATTAAGACCTCTTTTTTATTTTTGTAGCTTTCATGCTGATGCAAGCACTAGTTTTATTTCCAGATTGATTCTGTAAACTAAATATTGTTCTTGAGCCTGGTAGCAAATCAGCTTTGTCTGGCTAGTATTTTGAATTCCCAGCTCAGGAGTTTTCTTTATTTAGAGCTCAATTCATAAAAAATTTACATGCTATTTAAAGGTTATTTTTTTCTTGCTTTACTCTGATACAAGTTTAGAATTCACCATTTTATACTCAAATAAAGAGGGGGGAAAAAAAAAAAAAGCAAGGGATGTATACTGTGCTTGTGAAATTTCTTTGGTAAACAAGGTCCCCTATTCAAATCAGAACAGGTGCAGCTTGGGCAATTATATATAAATTGCATTTATCTTGCACCTTTGACCGCTTCGCTGTGCTCTGGCTGCTAATCCATCTCCATTGGGACTACATCTAACATTTAAACCCCCAAGCAGCTTCAAAAGACCTGCCTTTAAAAAAGTAAAAACAAACTGTCACAAAAATGTTTCCTCCTCTCCTCCAAAGAGTGGGATCTCTGTTTGGCCCCCTCCCATAGAAAAAAACACCCACTCGCCTTGGGCAAAAGGTGTGTGATACTTAGTCTGGAACCAGTGGCAGCTTATGATCTGATATCTTATGACTTTTATACCACTGGAAATGGGAAAAGTATAGCTTTTAAGAGCCTTTTAGCCCAGGAAGATTCAGAGATAGTGTTGAAGATTTTTTTCTGTTGTTATGTTTTAACAGAAATGCAATTTTAGAGACTTTGAAAACAGATTAGTTATCGTTTCCCCTCTGTAAACTGAGTGCTGACCCCTGTGGGAACCTCTTTTTGCAGATGGTGGAGTAAAAAAAAAAGCCCAAACATTTCCTTTATATGTTTGAGACAGATTTATCATTTAGCTTCACTGCAAAATATGGCAACTACATCAGGCATCCACCTGATGACACACAAGTATTTCATGAGCCTTCCTTTGAGCTGCCCTGGGTATCTCTCTCCTAGCTCCATCCCGCATGGACAACACAGGTCATCTTAGAAGAGACTGGGTAAAACCTGTAGGGTAAGATGTTCAAATCAGCTTCCTCTTGACCTATCTGCTCCACTCATGTTACACTACTGCATGACAATGTGTGTAAGCTGAAAAGGCTGCCAAGACTATCTGCAATTCTAGGTTGTCCTCATCCATCTACAGCTGCAGCTTCTCCCCATCCACCTACAGTGGTAGGTTCTCCCCACCCCCCTACCTTTGTAGACTTCTCTCCATCTACAGTGTAAAATAACTGACTTCAGCTTTATTTTACAGCCTACTAATGCATTGTAGGGATTAGGTACTTTTAAATTGCTGAAATACTGGCTTTTGCACACAGGAAAAGAAAAATAATTCTTCCACAAATGTTCAGAAACCTGATACATTTAAAAACATATTTCAATTAGTGTTGTAACAGCTGCACACTGTGCACTGCTAAGGTATGTTGTGTGGTGTCTGAACAAAGAGCTTTGCTCAAGCTGTCATGTTCCCTCAGATCAAAACTGAATCCTTGATATGAGTATGGTAGACTAAATAGCTCTAGTATAGCCTTTTTAGTAATAATAGAAATTAATATGAAAATATGAGGTATTTTAATCTTCTCACTTCTAAATTGATTTATAAAATATGGATCATTCTCTGCCAGACTACCCCTGTGTTGGCTGGGGGGAGGCCCCAGGTAGCATGAGCAGAACAAACACCACGTGCAAAGGATGAGCAAAGCAGGCAAAGACTGAGGGATGAGCACAACACCCAGCCTTGGGTGGAAGCAAATCTGGATGAGAAGCAGTGGAGGTGCTTGACTTCTGTTTGAGGAGAGGAAAAGTGCTGGGCAACTGGATGGAGCACAACTGTGAGGTGAGAAGAGTGTAGTGGGCATCAAATGTAGTGTGCACCAAAAAAGTCAGGAAATTTGAAGTAATGGAGAAGGAGCAATGTCCTGGAGAAGTGGAACAAAACAAAGGTTGGGCTTGCCAATGTTAGGGAAAAGTAAGTCAGAGGGAGGGACTGAGACAGTGTGGGCAGCTCAGTGAGGACAAAAAAAGGTGCTGAGGTCTCCGAGGTACAAAATTAGCAAGTATAGAGACACTAGCAAAGGGACAGAAGTGTGCTGCTCTGGGTGAGCTCAGCAGGACAGCTGGGATGAGGCAGGGACACAGGCAGGAGTACCTGGTGCATCCAGCTGGGTGGTTGGTAACATTGGGAAAGCTCCCACCTCACCCATGAGAGTTTTCTTCTGGAAACGCTGGGGTTTGAGCAGCTCTTAGGTCAAGAATGCTGTGGGATTTTAAGCTAATTTGAGTGAGTGACTTGATCATGCAAGTATCTTCCCAACTAACACTGTGGGATTCCCCTTCATGGCCAAACTTGTGCTCTAAGTGGTAGGTAGCTGCTTCCCAGATCTGCATTTGGTGCTGAAGGTTCAAAGGCTGGAGGTCAAGGCAGGAGGTTCAAAGCCAAAAGACATGTACAGCTCAAAGCCCAGAGTTCTCATCAAGCTTGACTTTGAACCAACAGGGTAAATTGGTAGAAATGTACATTTAGGAAACAGATCATAAAAGCAACGTTGCTGTAATTCAATATATCAAGCTTGAATTTTCAATTTTACTCTAAATGGAAATTTAAAAAAAAAAAGAGACTCTGTATGTGTGCAAGCTTGGGAAACTCATACAAAGAAACATAGTTTGAGTCCCAGTTTCCAGGCATCCACTAATTTCCTTGTCACTTAGGTTATTCTATCTGTGGTTTCTCCTGTATTTTCCTTCCTGTCAGATCTCTCCTTCGTTTCATAACATACAATTTTTGGCTTCCTTGAGCACTTGTTAATCACACCTTATTAAATGTGAACTTTCACAGTGGGACTTGAAGGTAACTGTGATGAGATCAGGCAAAAAAAATTAACAAATTCCCTGGTATTCATTCTTAGCCACTTCACTATGGAAATGGAACTTTTTTTCTACCTGACTTTCCCTCCTCTCAAGTCCCAGCAGTGACTGCAGAGGAAAAAAAAAGCGGATCAGGTTCATAAAGGAGCAGCTTGAGTTTTCCTGGAAGTCAAGATCTTTCAGTGGTCTGAAAACATACTGTTTTTTTTCCTGTTGGATTTCTTTCTGTGAAGGTCTCCCCTCTTCCTGGCCCTTTGCTCTCAGTTGGGGGTTTCTTGCCTACCCTCCACTGTACTCTTCCTCTCCCTGCACTCACTTCTTTTTAAGAATTAATGGAATACCACGTTTCTACAACCAATAGGATTGGAGGGTTCTGGTGTGAAGTTTATTCCCTTTCTGGTCACATGCCACATCATCATGATAAATACACCTGAGGAATCAGGCCAGTTCACATAAGTTCCTAATGATCTGCTCCAGAAATAAGATGTGCAAAGCAAGGCTCTGCATTTCAGGCACCAAATACCAGTAGTTTTATATGCATAAAAATAACACAAGAGATAAAATAATGTCCAGTTGGCATTGTATCCACCTGCATGGTTGCACCACTCTGGAGTATTCAGTTGAATGACATGAGGATTATAATTTGACATTTTGAAAATTAAAAAAAAAAATTGGCTGAAGGTACTAATGTTTGATTTTATTTTTTGCCTTCTGCAATCTAAGTTTGGTGATCGGTCTTCACTAATTCCAATCTTTGCACCATATGTTATGTCTGGATATCTCACGGTTGCATCATGCTTTGCTGAGTTTTGTCGTGTGGCATCATGCTGACAAGTATTTTTTGTCAGCTCTATTTTGGAATTAAGCTTTTTCAGTATGGCAGTTCTGGAAGGTGTTGAAGGCATTCCTGTGCTATTTGTGGCCTGGGATCAACCAGATGTGTTTAGGCTTGGCACTGGTTTTGAGTTTCAAACATTGGTTCGAAACTGCCTGAAATGCCAAAGGAAATACTGTTTTCTGCAGCTTAACACTACTTTAGCACTCAGCAAGTGGCTGACAACATTTTATTTAGAAACCCCTTATGCTTCTGTGGCAGATGTATATATTTGTATTTGCTCACGTGGTGGGGGAAAAAATCATCTTGCCGTCCTTGAGGGCTTCCTCCCCAGGCAAGGGCTGGAGGAGAGGACCCCCGTGGTGGGTTGGGATGGGTCCTCCCACCAACAGCAAACCCCTTGAAGACTCAACAAATCCTGGCTCTCTATCTTGCTGTCACTAGACCTGTAGCATACGTAGGGCATGTCCCAAGGTGGGCTTGCCCTGGGGTGCTATCGGTGAGGAAGGGTTGGCCAGGGGTTGGCTTGCAATCGTGTGGCACCACTGGTGAGGGAGGGCACACCGATAGTCTGTTGGCTTCCTGCTATTCATGAGAAGTGTACACAGAGAAAAACTTTAAGAGGCAAAGGTCTTCTCTGCAGGCTAATCTCTTCAGTGAGGGGCGGGGACAGAAATACACCATGCATATGATGCTCTCAGCAGAATTATTTATAAATAGGGATATTTTTCCAACATTTTCATGGGTGTCAGCTGCTCGCTAGAGCTGCCAGTTGCCTATTGATGCTCTCTGAGTAATTTTCTTTATTATCCTGAGCTACTTGAGTAAAATTACTACAATCAAAAACATCTGAAGTCTAAGTTGTAGCATAAATGTGGTTTGGTTTTTTTATTATTGTTATTCTTGCTTCTGCAACTGAGCTTCCTTTAAAAAGAAGAAAGCGGGGCAGTTCAGGTGTTGCCTTGCTCCGGCACCTTAAAGAACGGAGG